>NC_135329.1:71327222-71608503 GCF_023851605.1 Tamandua tetradactyla
GTGTGTAAGAATAACCTCCAGGATAACCTCTCAACTCTGGAATCTCTCAGCCATTGACACTTTATTTTGTCTCATTTCACTCTTCCCCCTTTTGGTCAAGAAGGTTTTCTCAATCCCTTGATGCTGAGTTCCAGCTCATTCTAGGATTTCTGTCCCACGTTGCCAGGAAGGTCCACACCCCTGGGAGTCATGTCCCATGTAGACAGGGGGAGGGCAGTGAGTTTGTTTATTGTGTTGGCTGGAGAGAGAGGCCACATCTGAGCAACAAAAGAGATTCTCTTGGGGGTAACTCTTAGGCCTAATTTTAAGTAGGCTTGACCTATCCTTTGTGGGGTTAAGTTTCATATGAACAAACCCCAAGATTGGGGGCTCAGCCTATTGCTTTGGTTGTCCCCACTGCTTGTGAGAATATCAAGAATTCCACTTGGTGAAGTTGAATTTTCCCCCTTTCTCACTGTTCTCCAAAGGGGACTTTGCAAATATATATATATATATTTTAAAATTTTTATTAATTAGAAAAAAATTACAAGAAACACAAACATTCCCAACACATACACTCAGCAATTCACAATATCATCACATAGTTGCATATTCATCATCATGATCATTTCCCAGTGCAAATAAATTTTTATTCACTGTTCAAATCACTCTGGGATTTATCGAGGCAACACTCTGGACAAACCAACAAAATCTCACGCCCTACTCAAGGTTCCATGTACTTATGGTGTTCAATTAAGCTGTCTACATATTATATTATATTAGGAAATGCACTAGTCAAAATATAAATTTTGAACCAAATGAACATTTTTTTGCTCACACATAAGTTAAAATTTTAAAATATTAATTACCATCTATTTTCAACACCCCACAGTAATGACATCCTTTTGTTCTTCCTCATGCAAAAACATTTTTTAAATTTGTACATTTAGTCACTATCATTATACATTCTAGGCATTCCTAAATTATACCATCTCAGTCTTTATCGTCTTTCCTTCTGATTTCATTTGTGCCCCCAGGCCTCCTCCCTCAATCATTCTCACATTCAGCTTCATTCAGTGCACTAACATTATTGTGCTATAGTTAGGTAGTATTGTGCTATCCATTTCTGAATTTTTACAATCAATCCTGTCACACAATCTGTATCCCTTTAGCTCTAATTACCCAACATCTACCCTATTTCTATCTCCTGATGGTTTCTGTTCTTAAATGAAATTCTCCAAGTTCATTCACTAATGTTAGTTCATATCAGTGAAACTATATAGTATTTGTCCTTTTGTTTCTGGCTAATCTCACTCAGCACAATGTCCTCAAGGTCCATCCATGTTGTTACATACTTCATAAATTTATTCTGTCTTACAGCTGTGTAATATTCCATTGTATGTATATTCCATAGCTTGTTTAGCCACTTATCTGTTGATGGACATTTGGGCTGATTCCATCTCTTGGAAATTGTAAATAACACTGCTATAAACATAGGTGTGCAAATGTCCGTATGTGTTCTTAACCTCATTTCCTCTGAATAGATACTTAGCAATGGTATCACTGGATCATGTGGCAATTCTTTACTTAGCTTCTGGAGGAACTGCCAAACTGCCTTCCACAGTGGTTGTACCATTTTACATTCCCACCAACAGTGGATAAGTGTATCTCTTTCTCCACATCCTCTCCAGTACTTGTCATTTTCGATTTTATTGATAATGGTCATTCTGGTCGGTGTGAGATGATGTCTCATTGTGGTTTTGATTTGCGTTTCCCTAATAGCTAGGGAAGTTGAGCATCTTTTTCATGTGCCTTTTGGCCATTTGTATTTCCTCTTCTGAGAAGTGTCTGTTCAAGTCTTTTGCCCATTTTGTAATTGGGTTGTTTGTCCTTTTGTTGTTCAATTGAACAATCTCTTTATATATTCTGGATACTAGACCTTTATCTGATATGTCATATCCAAATATTGTCTCCCATTGTGGAGACTGTCTTTTTACTTTTTTGACAGAGTTTTTTGATGCACAAAAGTGTTTAATTTTGAGGAGTTCCTATTTCTTTCTTTCTTTCTTCAATGCTTATGCTTTGGGAGTAAGATCTAGGAAACTTCCTCTTACTATAAGATTTATATTTCCCTACATTTTCTTCTAAAAGTTTTATGGTCTTAGATTTAATGTTTTGGTCTTTGATCCATGTGGAGTTAATTTTTGTATAGGGTGTGAGATATGGATCCTCTTTCGTTCCTTGGAATACGGCTATCCAGTTCTCCAAGTACCATTACTGAAGAGGCTGTTCTGTCCCAGGTGAGTTGGCTTGACCGCCTTATCAAGGATCAATTGTCCATAGATGTGAGGGTCTATATCTGAACACTCTATTCGATTCCATTGGTCAATATATCTATCTTTTTGCCAGTACCATGCTGTTTTGACCCTGTAGCTTCATCAGCTGCCTTAATGTGAGGTAGTGTGAGACCTCCAACTTCATTTTTCTTTCTCAATATATTTTTAGCTATTCGGGGCACCCTGCCCTTTCAGATAAATTTGGTTATTGGTTTTCCTATTTCTGAAAAGTAAGTTTTCTGGATTTTACTTAGTATTGCATTGAATCTATAAATCAATTTAGTTAGAATTGACATCTTAACTATATTTAGTCTTTCAATCCATGAACACAGTATGCCTTTCCATTTATTTAGGTTTCTGTTATTTCTTTTAGCAATTTCTTGTAGTTTTCTTTGTATAGGTCTTTTGTATTCTTAGTTAAATTTATTCCTAAATATTTTGTTCTTTTGGTTGCAATTGTAAATGGAATTTTTTTCTGATTTCCCCCTGAAATTGCTCATTACTAGTGTATAGAAGCAGTGTTGATTTTTGAGTGTTGATCTTGTAACCTGCCACCTTGCTGTACTCATTTATTAGCTCTAGTAGTTTTGCTGTGGATTTTTCAGGGTTTTTCTTTTTTTTTTTTTTTTTTTTTTTTTTTTTTTTTAAAGGAAAGACAGAGAGAAGGAAGGAAGGATAGAAGGAAGGAAGGAAGGAAGAAAGGGAAACATTTTTAAACATTTTCTTGTTTTATTGTATTTTGTTTCTTTGTTTTAGTTACATGGGCTGGGGCCGGGAATCGAACCGAGGTCCTCCGGCATAGCAGGCAAGCACTTTGCCCGCTGAGCCACCGCGGCCCGCCCAGATTTTTCAGGGTTTTTGACATGTAGTGTCATATCATCTGCAAACAGTGAGAGACTTACTTCTTCTTTTCCAACTTTGATGACCTGTATTTCTTTTTCTTGTCTAATTGCTCTGGCTAGAACTTCCAACACAATTTGAATAACAATGGTGATAGTGGACATCCTTGTCTTATTCCTGATCTTAGGGGCAAAGTTTTCAATTTTTCCCCATTGAGGATGATGTTAGCTGTGGGTTTTTCATATATTCCTTGTATCATGTTGAGGAAGTTCCTTTCTATTCCTGTTCTTTGAAGCGTTTTCAACAAGAAAGGATGTTGAATTTTGTCCAATGCCTTTTCTGCATCAAAGATGATCATGTAGTTTTTCTGCTTTGATTTGTTGATGTGGTGTATTACATTAATTGATTTTCTTATGTTAAACCATCCTTGCATACCTGGGATGAATCCTACTTGGTCATGATGTATAATTCTTTTAATGTGGTGCTGGATTTGATTTGCAAGAATTTTGTTGAGGATTTTTGCATCTATATTCATTAGAGAGATTGGTCTGAAATTTTCCTTCTTGTAATATCTTTGGCTTTTGTATGAGGATGACATTGGCTTCATAGAATGAGTTGGGCAGATTTCCCTCCTCTTCAATTTTTTGAAGAGTTTGAGCAGAATTGTCCTAATTATTTCTTGAATGTTTGATAGAATTCACATGTGAAGCGATCTGGTCCTGGACTTTTCTTTTTTGGGAGATTCTTAATGAGTGATTCAATTTCTTTACTTGTGATTGGTTTGTTGAGGTTGTCTATTTCTTCTCGAATCAATGTTGGTTGTTCATGCCTTCCTAGGAAGTTGTCCATTTCATCTACATAGTCTAGTTTATTAACATAAAATTGTTCATAGTATCCTCTCATTACCTCCTTTATTTCTGCGGGGTCAGTGGTTATGTCTCCTCTTCCATTTCTGATTTTATTTATTTGTATCCTCTTTCTTCTTCTTTTTGCCAACCTTGCTAAGGGTCCATCAATCTTATTGTTTTCTCACAGAACCAACTTCTGGTTTTGTTGATTTTCTCGATCATTTTCATGTTCTCAATATCATTTATTTCTGCTCTAATCTTTGTTATTTCTTTCCTTTTGATTGCTTTGGAGCTAGTTTGCTGTTCTTCCTCTAGTTCTTTGAAGTGGACATTAATTCCTTGATTTTTACTTTTTCTTCTTTTTTTGATATAGGTGTTTAGGGCATTTAATTTCCCTCTTTACCCTGCCTTTGCTGCATCCCATAACCTTTGATATGTTGTGTTTTCATTTCCATTTGCCTCGAGATATTTACTGATTTCTGTTGTAATTTCTTTCTTGACCCACTGGTTGTTTATGAGTGTGTTACTGAGCCTCTATAAACTTGTGAATTTTCTGGCCCTCTGCCTATTATTGGTTTCCAACTTCATTCTTTTATGATCTGAGTGTTTTGTATGATTTCAGTCTTTTAAAATTTATTGAGATGTACTTTGTGATCCAGCTTATGGTCTTGAGAACGATCCATGAGCACTTGAGGAAAAGGTTACATCCTGCTGTTGTTGGGTGTAATGTTCCATAAATGTCTGTTACATCGAGTTCGTTTATTATCTTATTAAAATTCTCTGTTTCTTTATTGATCCTCTGTGTAGATGTTCTGACCATTGATGACAGTGGGGAGTTGAAGTTTCCAACTATTACAGTAGATGTGTCTATTTCTCTTTTCATTGTTTTCAGGGTTTGCCTTGTATTTTGGAGCACTCTGGTTTGGTGTATAAATATTTATGATTGTTATGGCTTCTTGTTGATTTGCTTCTTTTATTAATACACAGTGTCCTTCTTTGTCTCTTTTAATTCTTTTACATTTAAGTCTAATTTGTTGGATATTAGTATAGCTACTCCTGCTCTTTTCTGATTGTTGTTTGCCTGAAATATCTTTTCCCAACTTTTCACTTTCAACCTATGTTTATCCTTGGGATTAAGATGTGTCTCCTGTAGACAGCATATAGATGGTTCCAGTTTTTAAATCCATTCTGCCATTCTATGTCTTTTGATTGGAGAGTTTAATCATTAGCATTTAGTGTTATTACTGTACAGGCAGTACTTTCTTCTACCATTTTGTCTTTAGATTTTGCATGTCACATCTACTTTTTCTTCTTTTTACCTTTAATGAAGGTAAAGACTGACAGTCTTCATTTCTACACTCTTCTCCACACCTCTGTCTCCTATCTTTTTGTATCTGTCTCTAGTGCTCCCTTTAGTATATCCTTTAGTATTTCTTGCAGAGCTGGTGTCTTGGCCACAAATTTTCTCTGTAATTTTTTGTCTGAAAATGTTTTAATCCCCCCCCCACACACACACATTTTGAAGGACAATTTTGCTGGATATAGAATTCTTGGTTGGAAGTTTTTCTCTTTTAGTATCTTAAATATATCATACCACTGTCTTCTTACCTCCATGGTTTCTGCTGAGAAACCTATGCATATTCTTATTGTGCTTCCCTTGTAGGTGATGAATTGCTTTTCTCTTACTGCTTTCAAGATTCTTTCTTTCTCTTTGACATCTGATTTCTGATTAGAGTACATGTCTTGGAGTATGTCTGTTTGGATCTATTCTGTTTGGGGTATGCTGCACTTCTTGGATCTGTAATTTTAAGTCTTTCATAAGAGTTGGGAAATTTTCAGTGATAATTTCCTCCATTAATTTTTCTCCTCCTTTTCCCTTCTCTTCTCCTTCTGGGACACCCACAACACATATATTCATGCAGTTCATATTGTCATTCAATTCCCTGAGTCCCTGCTCATATTTTCCCATTCTTTTCTCCTATATTTTCTTTTGCTCATCAGATTTCAGATGTCCCATCCTCCAGTTCACTAATCCTATCTTCTGCCTCATGAAATCTAACATTGTAGGCTTCCATTGCTTTTTTCATCTCTTCTATTGTGCCTTTCTTTCCCATAAATTCTGTGACTTGTTTTTTCAGACTTTTGATTTCTTTTTTTATTCATCCTTTTCTTTCTTTATATCCTCCCACAATTCACTGACTTGATTTTTGATGAGGGTTTCCATGTCTGTTTGAACATCTCATTTGAATTGTTAGTTTGTTCCTTTGACTGGGTTATATCTTTAATTTTCCTAGTATGATTCATTATTTTTGCTGGTGTCTAGGCATTTAATTTCCTTAATTAGTTTATTCCAGAGATTGTTTTCAGTTTTTTTTTTTACCTAGGATTTTCTTGCTGGATGACTTTGTTTTCTGGTTCTTTGACATTCAGTTCAGCTTATTCTAGAACTTAGGTTTTGTTTAACAGATTAGAAATTTTCAGTTCTTGTTTTCTTGTTTCTTGCCCTGCCTGTATGGTACTTTCCCCCCTTTTAGGAGGGTCTTCTTAGGTATTATAGACCCCAGCCAGATTTTCCCAGACCAAACTGGCCTCCTCTCAGGAAGAAAGTGTTACCTGCATCAGTTTTCCCTGAGGGTGATACCCAGCAGGTTGAAATATTTTCCTATGAAACTCTGTACTCTGTGTTTTTCCTATCCTGCCCAGTATGTGGTGCTTGTCTGTCTTTGGGTCCCACCAGCATAAGATGATGTAGTACCTTCAACTTCTGCAAAGTCTCCCTGTTGGTGGTGTAGTTGAGACCAAGGATAAGAGAAGTTGTAGGCTGTCTTTAGTTGCTTCACTTTTCCAGACCCTGGTGTCTGAATTCCTTGAGTGAGGGATTCCACCTGAGCTGGGCTACACCCCTCTCCTGGGGAAGGCACAGCCTCCAGACAAACTCTCAAACAGGCTTAATTCTGCCCATGCTTGGAGCAGTTGGAGCCTGAGAAGCCTTGCAGCTGTGTCCAAAGAGTAGTGAAGCCATAGAAACAGAGACACAAAAAAAAGAAAAGAAAAAATAATCCTTTTCAGAGTAAGATCCTCATTCATTGGATTTGCCTCCAGGGGCCTGTCCACAAGGCCAGGAAGGCAGGACACTGGGCCCGAGGGTGCGTAGAGCTCCCAAAGTGGGAGTGAGGGCCCTCCAAAAGCCCTGTTGGCCACCCTCGACCATGACTGAAGGACCCGGGGCCAATAGCTCCTTGGATCTCACCAAGGAATACAGAAATTACAGAGCCCCAAGTGTCTCTAAACATGGAAGGTAAGACCAATAATTTTTTAATTGATACAGGAGCCACATATTCTGTCTTAACTCACTCTGGCCCTCTCTCCTCTAAAACCTGTCCCATGGTGGGAGTACATGGGAAGTCTGAGAAACAAAAGAGATTCTCTAGGGATTACTCTTGGGCCTAATTTTAAATAGACTTAGCCTATCAATTGTAGGAATAAGTTTTGTAAGTGCGAACCCCAAGATTGCGGGCTCGGCCTATTGATTTGGTTGTCCCCAATGCTTGCGAGAATATCAGAAATTCTCCAAATGGGGAGGTCGAGTGTTTCCTCCTTTCTCCCCAACCTTGCAAGAAGATCTTGTAAATAATTCTTGATTCACTGCCCAAATTACTCTAGGGTATATTGCGTCATCACACTAACCTAGACAAACCAACAAGATCTCACGCCTTATTCAAGATTCCGTGTACTTATGATGTTAACGAAACTGACCATCCAAGTTAAATTAGGAAATACACTACCCAAAATATAAATTGCAAAAGTTTCTTTGCCTTGGGTTTGTCCTCAGCCCAGTGGAGCACTCCTTGTCAACTGAGAGGTTCAGGCTGTACTTTTGGTGCTTCCCCCAGAGGCAAAGAAGCAATGAAGAGCCTTCCTGGGGTTTGCAGGGTAACCTGGAGAAGCTGCACAGCCTCTGGAGAAGCCATTAGGGGACTAGACAGTGCCCCCTTAGAATGGAAAGCAGAGTAGGTGCCTTTCCTTTCCTCAAGGGCACTCTTAGCAGCCCACCTGCCCTGGGCCTGCCAAACTTAGATAAGCCCCTTTACCTAAATGTGACTGAAAAGATAGGCATAGCATTAGGAGTCAGTATAAAAGCTTAGAAATGTTTCCCAACCTGTGGCATACCTTTCAAAGCCATTTGATGCCACAGCCCAAGGATGACCACCCTCCCTCAGAGCAGTTGGGGCCACTCATTTACTTATAGAACAAACCACAAAGCTGATGAGGGGACAAACTGTAATGGTATATACTCCCTACCAGGTCAGAGACATCCTGGAGGCAGAGAGCATCTGTGGCTTTCAAACAACAGACTCCTGAAATAGCAGGCCCAGCTCCGAGACACACCAGAGGTTCAGATCCAAGTCTGCGCCACCCTGAGCCAGGCTACCTTGTTGCTGTAAGCCAAGACCAGGGGACTGCACCCCTCAAGCACTCATGCACAGAGACTAGCTCAAAATTATTCTAGCAAGCCAGACCTACAAGACCAGCCCCTAGACAACCCAGAGTTAGAATGGTTTACAGATAGAAGCAGTTCTGTAAAATAAGGAGTGCAAAAAGCAGAGTGTACTAGGGTTTCTCTGCAATAAGTCAGAGAGGCAGAGTACTTACCCCCTGAAACCTTGGCCCAAAAAGTCTAGCCCATAGCCCTCATTAGAGGCTTAAAATTAGCATCTGGAAAGAGAGTTAATGTTTGTACTGAGTCTAAGGATGCCTTTATTGTGTTGCATGTTCCACTCAGCTATCTGGATAAATCCCCTATCAAGCACAGACAGGAAATTCCCAACCTTCTGCAAGCTGTATTGCTCCCCCAAGAGTTTCCAGTAATTCACTGTCCAAGGCACCCAAAGTCTGACTCTCTGATGGCTAAAGGAAATGACAGGGAAGAGAACTGCTAAAATGGCTGCTGAGAGCCCACTCTCCGTGCTCGTGTTGGTTCCTGACCTCCCTCTCCCCTCTACTACTCCCATTTACACCTAGGAGGAAGAAAAACAAGCAGAGGGATCAGGATGTACATTTGAAGCAAATGGTTAATTTACTAAAGAGGGAAAAATTTTCCTACCTAGTGGAGTTCAGTGGAAAGTTCTCCAAGGTCTCCACCAAAGCACCCATCTAGGCAGAGATCCTCTCGCCACCTGAGCACAGAAAATATTTGAAGGGAAAAATTTAGCCAAAACCGTTAAGAAAGTTACTCAAAGTTGTGCATTGTGCACCATTAACGATCCAAATTCTAGCCACTTTGCCCAGCCGCCAGCCCTGACACCCGCAGTTCAGTGGTGAGGAGCATACCTGGGAGAAGACCAGCCAGTCGACTTCACCCGTGTCACCTTACCAAGGATTCAAATACCTACTGGTCTTTGTAGATACCTGTACAGGGTGGATAGATCCTTTCCTACCAGGACAGGAGCAGCTAACACTGTCCATAAGTTCCTTCTTCTTTTTTTTTTGTAAATGTTTTTTTTTAAATTGCTAAATGTAACATATATACAAAGAAAAGAAAGAAAAAGCAATGATATTCAAAGTACACTTCAACAAGTAGCACAGAACAGGTTTTGGAGTTGGTTATGTGTTACCATTCCACTATTTCAGGTTTTTCCTTCTAGCTGCTCTAAAACACTGGTGGCTAGAAGAAAAAAATTTTTCTTTTTTTGGGAAAAATAACATATATCAAACAAAACCATAAAATTTAAAGCACATTGCAACTATTAGTTTAGAAGAGATTTCAGAGTTTGATATGGGTTACAATTCCACAATTTTAGGCTTTTACTTCTAACTGCTCTAAGATATTGGAACTGAGAGAAATATCAACATAATGATTCAGCAATCATACTCATTTGTTAAACCCTACCTTTTCTATATAACTGCATCATCACATTTGATCTTTCTTTCATCTGAAGTTATTTCTTAAAGAGACTATTCCTAGATTTGGGCTACCTGTTTCCATCCAAAGTGAGATTAGGCTGGTCTTTGCTGGGCACATAACTCAAGAGGTGGCAAAAGCTCTTAGCATGAAATGTTATCTTCATTGTACCTGGAGACCACAATCCTCCAGGAAGGCAGAAGGAGCCAACTGAACCTCGAAACAAACATTAGCAAGGTTATGTCAAGAGAGTGCACCAAGGGTACCAAATCTCCCCTTGGCACTCCTGAGGATATATTTAGCATCTAAGGAGCCCCTCCAGCTAAGCCCCTTTGGAATGATGTATGGGAGGCCATTTTTAACCCAGGATTTACTGTTAGATCCAGAAATCCATAATCTAACCAAGTATTTCAGTTCCCTAGGAACTACACAAAAATTTATTCAGGAACTAGGGACCCAATATCTTCCTGCCCCAGAGCCAAATCTATTCTCTCTTAAAGTAAAACCAGGAGATTCAGTCTTAATCAAAACCTGGCAAGAAAGCCAGGTTTTTTTTTTCTGCCCGACTCCCAGATGGAGCCTAAATGGAAGGGACCTTACTCTGTAATTCTTGTTACTCCCATAGCAGTCAGACTCAGTGGAATCTCCAGTTGGATTCACCTGTCCAGGGTCAAGCTCCCTAACTTGGATCCAGCAGACCTCCTGACCAGAAAGAATCCTGCAGCTGTCAACCACTAGACAGTCTAAAACTCACACTAAAGAAGCAGAGCTAAGGACAATGAGTTCTCTCTCTTTTGTATTTTACTGTTCTTTGTACCTCACAATCTGTCTAAACATCCCCTAAAAAGCCTCTTAATTACAGTACCCATCACCTCAATCTGTCTTATTATTGCTGGGTCCCCCAAATTCTAAACCCACTATAGCTTGGCCAGGCTAACAGTACATATTAGGGAACTGCAAGCCTTTTCATTTCTCCAACTCTGCAACAAGCAGAACCGTGGTCTCATTACACATGGGACCCAATAGATGCCGTCCCAGGAGCATGCTCCTACCTTTTAGACCAATTTAAAGCTCACCAACCTACCAACACCTCCTGTTACAGGTGCTATATACTACAAAGTTACAATCCTAATGCCACCTTCCATTTTTTGGCATCAAGTTAAACTTCACCAAGGGTCCATACTTAGGAGCCTAAGTCCTAAGTTGTGTAAATCTATAATTTAGCATCACCCAGATGGATGAACTTTGGACCTTGAGGTAACAGCCACAAGCCCCAAAAGCCAAGACTAAAGGAATCCCTGAGCAGGAGACCCTGCTTCCTGCAACAACCCCAACTATTCCCTCACTGTTAAGTTAGATGAAGCAGCAGCTATTTTCTTAAACTAACTCTTAATTAACTATCAGGACAGAACCCAATTCTGCCAAAACAGGTCAAACCCTGACTTTTCCCTAAAAACTACTACTCAACAGGTAGAGTGCTGTAAAGTAGACCCCAAAGTGACAGGTCCTTTCATGAATATGATCTGACAAAATAAAAAGTCACCTGGCATCCATGCTTATGAAAACCCAGAGGCACCGTCATCTCTTCTTTCATCCACAACTGCCATTTGAAAGAGTCTTTCCAAAATATGCTTTCACGCATCTAGAGACAATCATGAGAAAAACACGTATGGAGTAACCCAACTTGGTTCTGAGCAACCAGCTGGCTGTATTACTTCAATCTATGGGCATCTAGCTACTCTATACTTTGAGTCATGCTCAAAGCTGAGGAAGGATTATTCTTTCTCTGAAGAAATAATGCTAAATTTACCCAGTAATTGGATTGACTCTTGCTCTTTAGCCTATGCACATGCTCACCTGTGAATATGGAGCTGTTCCAGACCAGGACCAGCCTACCTCCACCCTTACTAGAATAGAGAAAGAGTTTTAACCCTAACCCTTGCTGGTAGGGTTAACTGCCCTTAAAGAAGCAGGAAGAAATTTCAGAAGACAGATCTTCACCCCTCAGCATCCCTTAAGATAAAGAGTTTTCTACTCATTCAGGGGGAACTGAGGTAGGATAAGCATAGGGTATTAAGGCTGTGGTCGTTGGTATTCTATTCAGTTTTTTTAAATTTTTATTTATACAACAACATACAACACAAACATTCTTAATGTATAAACGTTCCATACATGGTATACAATCAATGGCTCACAATATCATCACATAGTTGTATATTCATCACCATGATCATTTTTTATAACATTTGTATCACTCCAGAAAAAGAAATAAAAAGAAAAAAACTCATACATACCATACCCCTTACCCCCCCCCTCACTGACCGCTAGTATTTCCATCTATCAAATATATATATATATTTTAAAGTTAACATTTGTTCCCCCTATTATTTATTTATTTTCAATCCATATGTTTTACTCATCTGTCCATACCATATGTAAAAGGAGCATCAGACACAAGGTTTTCATAATCACACAATCACATTGCGAAAGCTTTATCATTATACAATCATCTTCAAGAAACATGGCTACTGGAACACAGCTCTACAGTTTCAGGCACTTCTCTCTAGCCTAATACACCTCAATTTAAAAAGGTGATAATATATATAATGTGTAAAAATGACCTCCAGGATAACCTTTATATATATATACTGCTTTTAATACCTCTTTGTACACAGTTTTTACTTAACTATAAATTTGCCACAGAGATAGGGTGAAAAGAAATTCATTTCTTGGGCACTTTGCCAGTAAATACAGAATGTCAGGATAACCTTTTTACTCTGTTTAAAATCTCTCAGCCATTGACTGTTCGTCTCATTTCTCTCTTCCCTCTTTCACTCAAGAAGGCTTCCTCAATCCGTTAATGCTCAGTCTCAACTCATTCTAGGATTTCTGTCCCATGTTGCCAGGGAGGTTTACACACCTGGGAGTCATGTCCCATGTAGAAAGGAGGAGAGTGGTGAGTTTGCTTGCTGTATTGGCTGAAAGAGAAAGGCCACACCTGAGCAACAAAAGAGGTTGTCTGGGGGTGACTCTTAGGCTTAGTTTTAAGTAGGCTTAGCCTATATTTTGTGGGGATACATTTCATAGGAACAAACCCCAAGATTGAGGGCTCGGCCTACTGATTTGTTTTTCCCCACTGCTTGCAAGAATATCAGGAGTTCTCCACTTGGGGAAGTTGAATTCTTCCTGTTTCTCACCATTCCCCCAAGGAGACTTTGCAAATACTTTTTATTCACTGTTTAAATCACTCTGGGATTTATTGGGGCATCAATCTGGACAAATCTACAAAATCTTATGCCCTGTTCAAGGTTCCATGTACTCATGGTGTTCAATAAAACTGTCCATATAAGTTATATTAGGAAACACACTAGGTAAAATATAAATTTTGTACCAAATAAACATTTCTTGCTTTAGCCTCACACATAAGTTAAAGTTTTAAAATATGAATTACTGTCTATTTTCAACAACTGCAATATTGACATTCCTTTGTTCTTCTCATGCAAAAACACTTTTTAGTTTGTGCATTTAGTCACTATCATTGTACACTCTAGGCATTCCTGGATTTTACCATCTGTCTTTATTGCCTATCTTTGTTTCTGGTTTCATTTGTGCCCCCAGACCTCCTCCCTCTATCATTCTCACATTCAGCTTCATTTGGTGTACTAACATTATTTCTACAATTAGGAAGTATTGTGCTATCCATTTTTGAATTTTTACCATCAATCCTGTTGCACAATCTGTATCCCTTCAGCTCCAATTACCCAACATCTACCCTATTTCTATCTCCTGATGGTCTCTATTCTTAACTGAAATTCTCCAAGTACATTCATTAATGTTAGTTCATATTAGTGAGACCATACAGTATTGTCCTTTTGTTTCTGACTAATCTGATTCAGCATAATGTCCTCAAGGTCCATTCATGTTGTTATATACTTCAAAACTTTATTCTGTCTTACAGCTTCATAATATTCCATTGTATGTATATATCATAGCTTGTTTAGCCACTCATCTGTTGATGGATATTTGGGCTGATTCTATCTCTTGGAAATTGTATATAATGTTGCTACAAACATTGGTGTGCAAACATCCATTTGTGTTCTTGCCCTCATGTCCTCTGAATAGATATCTAGAATGGTATTGCCAGATCATATGGCAATTCTATACTTGGCTTCCTGAGGAACTGCCAAACTGCCTTCCACAACAGTTGTACCATTTGACATTCCCACCAACAGTGGATAAGTGTGCCTTTTTCTCCACATCCTCTCCAGCACTTGTCGTTTTCTGTTTTATTGATAATGGCCATTCTGGTGGGTGTGAGATGATGTCTCATTGTGGTTTTGATTTGCATTTCCCTAATAGCCTTGAAAGTTGAGCATCTTTTCATGAGTATTACATGAAATGGCCTTTTAGCCATTTGTATTTCCTCTTCTGATAAGTATCTGTTCATGTCTTTTGCCCATTTTGTAATTGGATTGTTGGTCTTTTTGTTGTTCAGTTGAAAAATCTCTTTATATATTTTGGATACTAGACCTTATCTGATATGTCATTTCCAAATATTGTCTCAAATCATGTAGGCTGCCATTTTACTTTCCTGACAAAGTTCTTTAAGGTACAAAAGTGCTTAATTTTTAGTTCTCATTTATCTATTTCTTTCTTCAATGCTTGTGCTTTGGGTGTAAGGTCTAGGATGCTGCCTCCCATTATAAGATTTAGAAGACATTTCCCTACATTTTCTTCTAAAAGTTTTATGATCTGAGATCTAATGTTTAGGTCTTTGATCCATTTTGAGTTAATTTTTGTATAGGGTGTGAGCTATGGATCCTCTTTCATTTTTTTGCATATGGCTATCCAGTTCTCCAAGCACCATTTATTGAAGAGACTGTTCTATTCCAGGTGAGTTGGCTTGACTGCCTTATCAAAGACCAATTGTCCATAGGTGAGAGGGTCTGTATCTGAACACTCTATTGAATTCCATTGGTCAGTATATCTATCTTTATGCCAGTACCATGCTGTTTTGACCACTGTAGCTTTGTAATATGCTTTAAAGTCAGATAGTGTGAGACCTCCGACTTCATTTTTCTTTCTCAAGATATTTTTAGCTATTCAGGGCATCCTGCTCTTCCAGATAAATTTGGTTATTGGTTTTTCTATTTTTGAAAAGTAAGTTTTTGAGATTTTACTTAGTATTGCATTGAATCTGTAAATCGATTTAGGTAGAACTGACATCTTAACTATATTTTGTCTTCCAATCCATGGACACAGTATGCCCTTCCATTTATTTAGGTCTTCTGTGATATCTTTTAGCAATTTCTTGTAGTTTTGTTTGTATAGGTCTTTTGAATTCTTAGTTAAATCTAATCCTAAATATTTCATTCTTTTGGTTGCAATTGTAAATGGAATTCTTGATTTTCTCCTGAGATTGCTCATTACTAGTGTATAGAAACACTACAGATTTAAAAAAAATTTTTATTCAACATAACAACTTATAAACCTAAACATTCTTACCATATGATCATTCCATTCTTGATATATAATCAACAACTCACAATATCATCACACAGTTGTATATTTATCATCATGATCATTTCTTAGAACATTTGCACCAGTTCAGAAAAAGAAATAAAAAGAAAACAGAAAAATATTACTGCATACCACACCCCTTACCCCTCCCTTTCATTGATCACTTGCATTTCAATCTACTAAATTTCTTTTAACATCTGTTCCCCTTATTATTTACTTATTTTTAATCCATATGTTTTACTTGTCTTCCAATAAGGTAGATAAAAGGAGCCTCAGATGCAAGGTTTCCACAATCACACAGTCACACTGTGAAAGCTATATCATTATACAATCATCTTCAAGAAACATGCTACTGGAACACAGCTCTACATTTTCAGGCAGTTTCCTCCAGCTTCTCCATTACATCTTAACTAAAAAGGTGATATCGATATAGTGAGTAAGAATAACCTCCAGGATAACCTCTCGACTCTGTTTGGAATCTCTCAGCCATTGACACTTTATTTTGTCTCATTTCCCTCTTCCCCCTTTTGGTCAAGAAGGTTTTCTCAATTCCTTAATGCTGAGTCCCAGCTCGTTCTAGGATTTCTGTCGCATATTGCCAGGAAGGTCCACACCCCTGGGAGTCATGTCTCATGTAGAGAGGGAGAGGGCGGTGAGTTTGCTTATCGTGTTGGCTGAGAGACAGAAGCTACATCTGAGCAACAAAAGAGGTTCTCTGGGGGTGACTCTTAGGACTAATTTTAAGTAGGCTTATCAGGGTTAAATTTCATATGAACAACCCCCCAGATTGAGGACTCTGCCTATTGCTTTGGTTGTCCTCACTACTTGCAAGAATATCAAGAATTCTCCACTTGGGGAAGTTGAGTTTTCTCCCTTTCTCACCATTCCATCAAGGGGGCTTTGCAAATTCTCTTATTCAGTGTTTAAATCACTCTGGGATTTATCAGGGCATTACTCTGGACAAACTTAAAAAATCTCATGCCCTACTCAAGGTTCCATGTACTTATGGTGTTCAATTAAGCTGTTCTCATAAGTTATACTAGGAAATGCACTAGTCAAAATATAAATTTTGTACCAAATAAACATTTTGTGCTTTAGCCTCACACATAAGTTAAAGATGTAAAATATTTATTACCCTCTATTTTCAACACCCTGCAGTATTGACATTCTTTTGTTCTTCCTCATGCAAAAACATTTTTAAATGTGTACATTTAGTTCACTATCATTATACACTTGAGGCATTCCTAGATTATGCCATCTCAGTCTTTGTCGTATATCTTTCCTTCTGATTTCATTTGTGCCCCCAGGCCTCCTCCCTCTATCATTTTCACATTCAGCTTCATTCAGTGTTCTAACATTATTGTATTACAATTAGGTGGTATTGTGCTATCCATTTGTGAATTTTTATAATCAGTCCCATTGCACAATCTGTATTCCTTCAGCTCCAATTACCCAATATGTACCCCATTTCTATCTCCTGATGGTCTCTTTTCTTAACTGAAATTATCCAAGTTCATTCACTACTCTTAGTTCATATCAGTGAGACCAAACAGTACTTGTCCTTTTGTTTCTGGCTAGTCTCACTAAGCATAATGTCCTTAAGGTCCATCCATGTTGTTACATACTTCATAACTTTATTCTGTCTTACAGCTGCATAATATTCCATTGTATGTATGCACCACAGCTTGTTTAGCCACTTATCTGTTGATGGACATCTTGGCTGTTTCCATCTCTTCACAATTTTAAATAATGCTGCTATAAACATTGGTGTGCAAATGTCCATTTGTGTCTTTGCCCTCATGTCCTCTGTGTAGATACCTAGCAATGGTATTGCAAGGTCATATGGCAATTCTGTACTTAGTTTCTTGAGGACCTGCCAAACTGCCTTCCACAGTGGTTGTACCATTTGACATTCCCACCCACAGTGGATAAGTGTTCCTCTTTCTGCACATCCTCTCCAGCACTTGTCATTTTCTGTTTTATTGACAATGGCCATTCTGGTGGGTATAAGATGATATCTTATTGTGGTTTTGATTTGCATTTCGTTAATAGCCAGGGAACTTGGGCATCTTTTCATATGCCTTTTGGCATTTGTATTTCCTCTTCTGAGAAGTGTCTGTTCAAGTCTTTTGCCCATTTTGTAATTGGATTGTCTGACTTTTTGTTGTTGAGTTGAACAACCTCTTTATAAATTCTGGATACTAGACATTTATCTGATATATCATTTCCCAATAATGTCTCCCGTTGTGTAGGCTGTCTTTTCACTTTCTTGACAAAGTTCTTTGATGCACAAAAGTGTTTAATTTTGAGGAGCTTCCATTTATTTATTTCTCTCTTCAATGCTTGTGCTTTGGGTGTAACGTCTAGGATGCCGTCTCCTATTATAAGATTTATAAGACATTTCCCTACATTTTCTTCTAAAAGTTTTATGGTCTGAGATCTAATGTTTAGGTCTCTGATTCATTTTGAAGTAATTTTTGTACAGGGTGTGAGCTATAGATCCTCTTTCATTCTTTTGCATGTGGATATCCAGTTCTCTAGGCACCATTTATTGAAGAGACTGTTCTGTCCCAGGTGAGTTGGCTTGACTACCTTATCAAAGATCAAATGTCCATCGATGAGAGGGTCTATACCTGAACACTCTATTTGATTCCATTGGTCAATATATCTATCTTTATGCCAGTACCATGCTGTTTTGACCACTGTAGCTTCGTAATATGCCTTAAAGTCAAGTAGCGTGAGACCTCCAACTTCATTTTTCTTTCTCAGGATATTTTTAGCTATTCAGGGCACCCTGCTCTTCCAGATAAATTTGGTTATTAGTTTTTCTATTTTTGAAAAGTAAGTGTTTGGGATTTTAATTGGTATTGCTGTGAATCTGTAAATCAATTTAGGTAGAACTGACATCTTAACTATATTTAGTCTTCCAATCCATGAACACAGTATGCCCTTCCATTTATTTAGGTCTCTTGTGATTTCTTTTAACAACTTTTTGTAGTTTTCTTTGTGTTGCTGGATTTGATTTGCAACAATTTTGTTGAGGAGATTTGCATCTATATTCATTAGAGAGACTGGACTGTGAATTTCTTTTCTTGCAATATCTTTGTCTGGCTTTGGTATGAGAGTGATGTAAGCTTCATAAAATGAGTTAGGTAGCCATGCCTCTTCTTCAATTTCTGAAGAGTTTGAGCAAAATTGGTACTAATTCTTTCTTGAATGTTTGGTAGAATTCACATGGGAAGCCATCTGGTCCTGGGCTTTTCTTTTTGGGGGAGCTTCTTATGACTAATTCAATTTCTTTACTTGTGATTGGTTTGTGGGGTTCATCTATTTCTTCTTGAGTCAGTGTTGGTTGTTTATGCCTTTCTACAAACTTGTCCATTTCATCTTCATTGTCTAATTTATTAGCCTAAAGCTGTTCATAGTATCCTCTCATTACCACATTTATTTCTGCGGGGTCAGTGATTATGTCTCCTCTTCCATTTCTGATTTTATTTATTTGCATCCTCTTTCTTCCTCTTTTTGTCAACTTTGCTAAGGGTCCATCAATCTTATTGATTTTCTCAGAGAACCAACTTCTGGTTTTGTTGATTTTCTCTATTGTTTTCATGTTCTCAATTTCATTTCTTTCTTTCTTTAATCTTTATTTCTTTCCTTTTGAATGCTTTGGGGTTGGTTTGCTGTTCTTTCTCTAGTTCTGCTTAATGAACAGTTAATTCCTCAATTTGTGTTCCTTCTTCTTTTTTTGATATAGGCATTTAGGGCAATTAATTTCCTTCTTCACACTGCCTTTGCTGCATCCCATAAATTTTGATATGTTGTGTTTTCATTTTCATTTGCCTCGAGATATTTACTGATTTCTGCTGTAATTTCTTCCTTCACCCACTGGTTGTTTAAGAGTATGTTGTTGATCCTCCACATATTTGTGAATTTTCTGGCCCTCTGCCTATTACTGGTTTTCAACTTTATTCCTTTATGATCTGAGTAAGTGTTTTGTATGATTTCAATCTTTTTAAATTTATTGAGATGTGCTTTGTGATCCAGCTTATGGTCTTGAGAACAATCCATGAGCACTTGAGGAAAAGGTTACATCCTGCTGTTGTTGGGTGTAATGTTCCATAAATGTCTGTTACATTGAGTTTGTTCATTGTCTTATTCAAATTCTCTGTTTCTTTATTGATCCTCTGTCTTGATATTCTGACCATTGATGACAGTGGAGAATTGAAGTCTCCAACTATTATGGTAGATGTGTCTATTTCTCTTTTTACTGCTTTCAGTGTTTGCCTCATGTATTTTGGAACACACTGGCTTGGTGTATAATATTTATGATTGCTATGTCTTCTTGTTGAATTGTTCCTTTTATTAATACATAGTGTCCTTCTTTGTCTCTTTTAATTCTTTTACATTTGAAGTCTAATTTGTTGGATATTAGTATAGCTACTCCTGCTCTATTCTGATTGTGGCTTGCCTGAAATATCTTTTCCCAACCTTTCACTTTCAACCTATGTTTATCCTTGGGACTAATATGCGTCTCCTGTAGACAGCATATAGATGGTTCCAGTTTTTTAATCCATTCTGCCAGTCTATGTCTTTTGATTGGGGAATTTAATCATTAAGATTTAGTGTTATTACTGTATGGGCAGTACTTTCTTCTACCATTTTGTATTTTATATTTTACATGTCACATCTACTTTTTCTTCTTTTTACCTTTAATGAAGGTAAAGACTGATGGTTTTCATTTCTACACTCTTCTCCACACCTCTCTCTCCTATCTTTTTGTATCTGTCTCTAGTGCTCCCTTTAGTATTTCTTGCAGAACTGACATCTTTGCCCCAAATCTTCTCAGTGATTTTTTTGTCTGAAAATGTTTTAATCCCCCCCACCACCATTTTTGAAGGAAAATTTTGCTGGATATAGAATTCTTGGTTGGCAGTTTTTCTCTTTTAGTATCTTAAATATATCATACCACTGTCTTCTCACCTCCATGGTTTCCACTGAGAAATCTATGCACACTCTTTTTGGGCTTCCCTCATATGTGATGGATTGCTTTTCTCTTGCTATTTTCAAAATCTCCCTTTCTCTTTGACACCTGACATTCCAGTTAGTAAGTGTCTTGGAGTACATCTTATTTGGATCTATTCTGTTTGGGGTTTGTTGCATTCTTAGATCTGTAATTTTAAGTTTTCATAAGAGTTGGGAAATTTTCAGTGATAATTTCCTCCATTAGTTTTTCTCCTCTTTTTCCCTTCTCTTCTCCTTCTGGGACACCCACAACATGTATATTCATGCACTTCATGTTGTCATTCAAATCCCTGAGTCCTTGCTCATATTTTTCCATTCTTTTCCCTCTATTTTCTATTCTTTGTTGGATTTCAGATATCCTATCCTCCAGTCCACTAGTCCTGCCTTCTGACTCTTGAAACCTGACACTGTGGATTTCCATTGTGCTTTTTTTAATCTCTTCTACTGTGCCTTTCATTCCCATAAGTTCTGCGACTTGTTTTTTCAGAATTTTGATTTCTTCTTTTTGTTCGTCCTTTGCCTTCTTTATATCCTTCCTCAATTCATTGATTTGGTTTTTGATGAGGATTTCCATGTCTGTTTGAACATTCTGCATCTCATTTGAATTGTTGGTTTGTTCCTTTGACTGGGCCATATCTTCAATTTTCCTTGTAGGATTCATTATTTTTTGCTGGTCTATGCATTTAATTTCCTTAATTAGTTTATTCTGGAGATTGTTTTCACTTTTTTACCTAAGATTTTCTTGCTGGATGGCTTTGTTGTCTGTCTCTACTTTGACATTCAATTCAGCTTATTCTAGACCTTGATGAGTAGAAGTCCATATCACTGAAGTCAAAGGCAGGAGTGGCTGAGGAAAGAGGACAGCCTATATTCACAGGAGGGGTCATCTTTTCCACTTGATTATCAAAACCTTCCTCTGCTGAAGTCACCGTCTGGGGAACATTCACATGGGATACAAATATTATCATGTTCTTTGCCCACTTAGAAAGGTCTATATACATACCTCTTCCCCAGACTTGTTTGCCACCAAGTTTCCAATCATGCACTTTCCAAGTCCATGACCATCCAGTCAAACTATTAGCAACAGTCCAAGAATCAGTATACAAATGCACTTCTTGCCAGTTCTTCTTCCAAACAAAATGAACAACAAGGTGCACTGCTCAAAGTTTTGCCCACTGGGAGGATCTCCCCTCATCACTGTCCTTTAAGGACATCTGAGAAATGGGTTGTAGTGCAGCAGTTATCCAATTCTAAGTAGTCACTGCATATCATGCAAAACCTTCTGTAAACCAGGCTGTTTACTCTTTCTCGGTCAACTGACTGCAAGGAACGCCCCAAGAGGCCATAGCTCTGGTCTTGGAAAGAGAAGGTAATGTGGCAAGAGTGGAGGCCATGGGCATTTTGGCCACTTCTTCATGTAATTTATTAGTGCCTTCAAGACCTGCTTGAGTCCTTTTTTATATATCATTTCCAACTTATGATGGAATATTGTTGTGCCCACCCAACTTTATGGCTTGCTAGGTCAGACAATACCTAGCTCATGACAAGCAACTCACATCATGGTAACTTGGTGGCCTATGTTTAAGCATTCACTCTCTACTAAGGCCCAGTAGCAGGCCAAAAGCTGTTTCTCAAAAGGAGAGTAGTTAGTTATCTGCAGTGGATGGTAAGGTTTTACTTCAAAATCCTATGTGCCTGCATTGTGATTCTCCTATAGGGTCCTGTCAAAGGCTTCAGGCTGCATCTCTATTTCCCACACACACATCCACCATCTTTGGATCTGCTGGATCTTATAGCTGAATTGACAGAGCACCTTGCACAGCTGCCTGGACTTGTCACAGAGCCTCCTCTTGTTCAGGTTAACACTAAAAACTAACAGCTTTTCTGGTCACTTTGTAAATTGGCTGGAGTAGCACATCCAAATGAGGAATATGTTGTCTCCAAAATCCAAAAAGTCCAACTAGGTGTTGTTTCTCTTTTTTGGTCAAGGGCCAGGTGCGACAGCTTATCCTTCACCTTAGAAAGATATCTCAACATGCCCCATACCACTGGACACCTAGAATTTTTAAAGGTGGAGAGACACTGTATTTTTGTTGGCTTTATCTCCTATCCTCCAACACACAAATGCCCTACAAGTAAGTATAGAGTAGTTGCTACTTCTCATTCAATAGGTCCAATCAACATGATATCATCAATATAATGGACCAGTGAGATGTCTTGCAGAAAGGAGAGATGGTCAATTGGTCAAGTTCCCTACAGACAAGATTATGACATAGGGCTAGAGAACTGATATACCCCTGAGGCATGACAGTGAAGGTATACTGCTGGCTTGCTACTGAATGCAACTGTTTCTGGTGGTCCTTACTAACAGCTATTGAGAAAAAAGCATTTGCCAGATTAATAGCTGCATACCAAGTACCAAGGCATGTGTTGATTTGCTCAAGCAATAATACCACATTTGGAACAGCAGCTGCAATTGGAGTTACCATCTGGTTAAGGTTATAATAATCCACTATCATTCTTCAAGACCCATCTGTTTTCTGCACAGGACAAACGGAAGAGTTGAATTGGCATGTGGATGGAATCACTGCCCCTGCATTCTTCAAGTTCTTTAGAGTGTCAGCATTCTTTGCAATCCCTCCAAGAATATGGCGTTGCTTCTGATTCATTATTTTTCTTGGTAAGTGCAGTTCTCGTGGCTTCCACCTGGCCTTTCCTACTGTAATAGCACTTACTCTACAAGTCAGAGTACCATTGTGGGGATTCTGTCAGTTGCTGAGTTTGTCAATTCCAATTATGCATTCCAGAACTGGGGAAACAACCTCAGAATGGGTCCTGGGACCCACTGGACCCATTGTGAGATGGACCTGAGCTAAAACTCCATCAAATCACATGATCTCCATCAATCCCTACTCTGACTGGTAGACCAGAATGATATTTTGGGTCTCCTGAAATTAATGTCACTTCTGAGTCAGTATTTAACAATCCCAAAATATGTGATCATTTCCTTTTCCCCAATGTGCAGTCACCCTGGCAAAAGGCTGTAGGTCTCCTTGGGGAAGACTGGGAGGAAGGTTAACAGTGTAAATTTTGGGCAGTGTAACAAGGTCCTACCCCAAGGGTACCTGGCCCTCCCTCATTCCAGGGGCTCTGGGTCTGTAAACTGTCTCAAGTCTTGGAATTAATTAAGGGGCCGTGACTCTCTGTTTTTGTAATTTAAGTTAACTTCTGTTCGCTTAACCTAGAATTCTTCTGCTTATACAGCTCAAACAAGAATTTAATAGACCACCCATCTATTTTACTTCTAGGTACTCCATGATCTACTAGTCAATGCCACAAGTCTCTGTAAATCAGATTATTTCGATTGCTGCTTTGAGTCTGATGTCCATTATGGTGCCATGCCCACCTTGTCTCTGGTGATTATCTGTCACCCCTTGGCTTCTGCCAACTCAAGATACAATCCTCCCCATTGTATTTAAGGATTCCAGCTCAGTAACAGCAGTTCCTATGGTAATTAATACCTGACCTACAGAAAAGGGCAACTATATAGCTTTTCAGCAATGATGGAGTTAGTCTCATGAATTTAATTCTCAAAACTCTGATGGAAGATGGGTCTTCTAGATATTCCTGGGGTGTGTGAGGTCTTCCATGATAAATCCATTCTAACAATCCCATCTTTCTAAGACTCTGAATTCCCTCACCTACATTGTATCAGGGCAGTTCTGCATTTCAATCTCAGGTAATGTTGGCCTCTTTTTGCTCCATGTTTCAGCCAATCATCCAAACACTTAATGTCCTTTCTAACCCCATTGAGTTACAACATTGAATGCAGAATCTCTGCTTAATAGGTCTGTATCAATAAATTCAGCTTGATCCAACTTTAAATTCTTTCCACAATTATCCCAACATCTTAGTATCCATTCCCAGACATACTTCCCTGATTTTTGTCTAGATGGATAGGAAAACTCATGCAGTTCTTTTAGAGTATAGTCTTCCTCCTCATGGGTCACACTTTGTTAACCTCACCTTTTGGTGCCCATTGGAACTTTAGTCTAGTTGTAGGTCTTGAAGGAAAGAGGGTTTGTGAGAGTGGGTCATAGAAAGAAATAGAAGTGTCTTTCAAAACAGTTACCTCAGGGCATTCCTATAACCGTGAAGTTAGGAATTAACAAATGATTATGATTATTAAATCAATATATAGATATTTCTTTTTTTATTTTATAAGTGTATTAGAATAGACAGAAGGAAGTACTTGAAATCTCTGAACTAAAATCCAGTTATGCTGATTTCTGATAATGATTGTATAGCCTTTGTCTTGTGTCCTATGATTTTAAAAACCTTGTGACAACCTTTGTACCCACTTATTCAGTTGTACAACTTTAAGAGTCTTGTAATCACTAAAGACAGCTCTAATGTTTATTAATGAAGAGCGTGGGTCTGCCCAGAACTAACCCACCCTAAGTCCAATGTTATCTTGTTGACCAAGACTGGATCTAAACAAAGTGGGCCCACTGGACATGCTCAATAGTTTAGACTTTAACCTACAAGTCACGTTTACGTCATTCCACCATTTTCTTTCATATAACTTGTGATCAAGCATGGACTCAATCTGCACATGATCAATAATTAGATCACCTTTAATTACACCATCTGGGGCAACGGTGCTCATCATCCTAAATTCTGTCCATCTTTTCTCTAATAAAACCATCAGAATTACTGCCGTTTGGTGAAACAGATTTTGGTCTGCTAGGCCATCTGCTCTCCTACTATGCTTCTAGTAATATTAACTCTTTCTCTGTCTGAACATTGGTGTCTCAGGAATTGGTTATTGAGCCCAGCAGGCAAAAGAATCCATAGCCTTTTGCCTGGTAACATTCCTAGCTGTTTCATCTAGTAACATTTCTTGCATCCGGTAACATTCCTTGCAGTTTCATCTAGTGAAACAGGATTAATTGCTCCAGACAGAGGAATAAGGGCTATTTCCCAAAGACAGGTGGTTACAGGTTTAGCAGGCACTGAAGGGTTAATCTGTTTAGGTGGAGGTTGAATGGCAGATTCCTCTAGGCAGACTGGAGGCCAGGAAGCTGTTTCCTCAAGGCAGGTTGGAGGTAGGTGGGTGGGGGAGATCTTTCCTCAGGACATCCCATTACATGTCTATCGAGCAAAAGCTCAGTGGATTCCAGGGTTTCCATGTCCCCATTGTCATCATTTTCAGGTCATAGGTCCCCAACCCAAGTTTCAAGATCCAGTTGTTTTCCAATAAAAGCCCTTTCTTTCCTCAACCCTGCAAGGTTGAGATATTAGTTTACATTGTAAATCTATTACTCCCACAAAAGGGTTCTGTGTCTGGTTTTCAGAGATCTCAAGTCTGTGACCACAAGAAATAAGATTTTCTTTCAGGGCACGCATGGAAACTTTTACATCTTTCATATGATGCTTAAGTTGCACATTTGAAGTCTTCAACTCATTACTTTCCCTCATAACTGTATCTAGCATATCTGACAACAACCAGCCAACATCATTATACTTAATTCCACAGAACTTTGCTATGTTTCAAAAACACTATCACCCACAGCATTGCCTCATATAAGCATACAGTAGCAGAACCAGATGGTGATATTTTGTATATATCTATTGCCAACTCACCCCACAGGCTGTGTCATCTTGATTACTGGAAACAGACTTATCATTGCCTTTGAGTTTAATCAGAGTAGAAAACAACTGTAAAAACCCATTTTAAAGATTCTGCTTCTCCAGAACCACTCCTGGTATGAAGCTTTACTAGTCAGGGTTCTCTAGAGTAATAGAACCAACAGGAGTCATCTGTAAATATGAGATTTATAAAGCGTCTCATGCAACCGCGGGAATGAAATAGTCCAAAATCCATATGGCAAGCTGCGAGGCAGGTGACTCTGTTGAAGGGTCTCATTGAACTTTATAGGAAAAGATGACTGGCTGAAGAAATAGTGAAAATCTTCTCCTCCTTAAAAGTCTTAACTGATTGGATAAAAATCACTATTGGATTATCTTGTTTGTGGGAGGCTTGTCCTTAGTTGATCAGTTGATCATAGATGTAATCAGCCACAGCTGCAATCGACTTACTAATGGTTTAATAATCCAGCCTTCCGGTTTATCCATCACCCATTATACATTTTTGCAGCAATGGTTAGGCCAGTGCTTGCCTGACCAAACAACTGGGTACCGTCACATGGCCAAGCTGACAGCAGTACCGAACCATCACAACCTCTTTAATGTGTACTGTTTCACCTTTTCTTTAATTAACTTTAGTACTTAATCCTACTTGCCCTCTCACCTTTAAATTCTTCTAGTGTCAATATGAATGAACCTGGAACAGGGCTTATCTGATACTACTGTAAGCTAGGCACTGGTTACACTCCCTAGGATGGGCTCACACCCACAGGAATGGATCAAGAATATGCCTTTCTAGGGCACATAGAGCTCCAAACCACCACACGTCTATAGCTTTTACATTGTGAAGAGCACCAAAAACTGCAAAACTATTCTTCCAGTATTCAAAAGCTATGATCTAATTCAGTAACTTGCTCAGTTTATTGACTCCGTTAATGAGGGAGTGAAGTTTGTGAAAACATCGTTAAATGAAATGAAGATACTAACCAAGGAACTACATTCGTTCATCAACAGCGTGAGCCACTTCTCTGCTGAACCAGCTGGTTATCCTTCACTTCTCTGCAGTCTGATTTTGAACCACTGCCATAGTTTGCTCACAGGTACAAAACTTTGGATAAAAATCAACATTCTGTGAGAAACAATTTGCTCTTTGGAATTTACAATAAAGGGTATTATATATTTTATTACAATTTTTTAAATTGTGTGCTGCACATCCTTTTATGTGTAAAATTTATAATGAACATCTGTGCTCATATATTCATATATATGTATATATACCCCTATTGTTGGCCTCTCAGGTAAACACGAACCAGCATCCACTGCTAGCGGTGGTTTTGGCTATCTTGGTCCCTTCCCAGGACACAGCCCCTGAAACCCACCTTCAAGGGTTCCTTCCCTTCCAGGGATAACCCTGAGGTGCCAGTCTTAGGCTCTGCCCATGCCCTCTTCTGCCTGAAGAAACCTCAATCTGCTTCCCCAGGGGCCCTTCAGGAGAGCTGCTACCCAGGGACAAAACAGGCTTAGTGCTAGCCAGCCAAGCACTGGAACAGTCTGACCTGGCACTCAACTGACCCACCCCCCAAGGGCCGTCCCTCTGTTCTGACCACTTCCTCTTCACCCCATTGACGCAGGAGGAACCCAGACTCTAAATGGCATCAGATGGCCCAGCAAATGACTCCAACCCTGGGCAGGTGGGAGGAGCAGCTGTTTCTTGGTCACACACTCTCCCACCCCTGCAGGAGTACACTGCAGTTGGCACAAGGCCACAGGCGACTGCCTGGAGGAGCAGAGTGAGCCAGAAAAGGCTGTGGGAGGGGGTCTTGTGGTCTCCAGAGAGGGAGGCTGCCCCAAGGGTATCATGGAGGTGTGAAATTGGCCAGTCTATAATCCCGGGACGGAGGGCTGGCACGGAAATGAAGGCCCCTAGACTGGACAGGTGGGAGCAGCTGTCTTCAACACACCTTGGCCTCAAGAGGCCTTTCCTGGGGAGACAGGAAACCTGGCCGGGCCCACCTGCCTTGTGCTGCCACAACCCAAGATGAGGGCTGGTCACCACTCAGACAACCTGGGTCAGTGGTCCACCACTTACTGACCCCACTAGGAACCTGCGGCTCAGAAGACTTGAATACCTTCCCAAGGGTATGACGTTGGCTGTGGGTGCCAGATGTGAGCGCACCGCCCCTGCACTGGGCAGCCTATTGCTCTCCCAGGTCTAGGAAGCCCAGTTCCGGGAGACTCTGGCCTTTTCCTCCAGAGTCGGGGTGAAGGGGACTAAATACTGGAGTTCTACCAGCGCGGCCAATGGGAGAAGGGCGGAGTACAGGGGCCACGCTCTAAGGCAGAAGTGGGGAAGGGCGGAGTCTCGGCGGCAAGGCCCAGTGGGGGAGGGGTGCGGCCAGGCCGCTCGTCCAAGACTGAGGAAGTGCGGATCCGGGATCCGGCCGCTGCGCGTTGCGGGCGAGTTTCAGTTTTGTTTCTCTTCGGTGAAACATTTCCGAGAACAGCTTGCCCACCGGGTCATGTGCAAGGGCCTAGGTGGGGAAGGAAGTCCGGGAGGGGCCCGGCCGCACCGCCACCCCCCGCCCTCCTTCAGCCGTAAACAGCCCCGCCCATAGCAAACCGCCCCCGAAAGAGCCTGAGGGAAAGGCCCAGGCCTGCCCCGCAGTCTCCCAGATAAACTCCGGGGAGGAAAAGCCCCGCGGAAACCCCTGCCGCTGCTGGGCTCCTGCACGCGACTCAGGGTGGCGCTGGGTCCCGAGCCGGCGCTCTCCGTTAGCTGGGTAGGTGGTCTCCTCGGCTCTGACCATCTTGCGGGAGGGGAGGCGCTACGTCGGGATTCCGAGCACTACCAGGCCATCCGCGGCTAGAAGGGCGCCCGGGATGCGGGAACACTGCAGGGAGCCCCCTTGAAGGCTGGCAGGGCCTGCAAAGAGTCGGGGCTGGAGGACCCTCAGCTCCGCTACTCGCCCTCGGTGGCCCCTTGGCAAATGGGGGAGGTCCCCGCGGGTGCCTTTTAGGGGTAGAGGAGGCTGCGTTGACGTTCAGAGAGGCTCCGCCCCACGGTGCGCTCTCAGCCAATCCCAGGGCGAGGGCGGGGCTGGGGGCCTTGAGGGCTTGGCGGAAAACCCCTGCCTACACCCTCTACTCCTCAGAATTGACCCCTGCAGGAGAGAAGGCAGAGACTGGGGAGCTGCCGGCAGCACCATGAGCTACTCTAAGACAGAGGATTCGGAACCCCCGCTCAAGTTCGTGAGTGGCAGAGATGAGATAACAGGTCAGGCCCGGTGTGGAGGGAGGGACAGGGCTTGGGGCTTTTCTGGAGCCTGGTAATTGGGATCTGAGGAGGCCGGAAGTACTCCAGTTCACAAACCTGGCAGCAAGTTCCGGGTCGGGTCGGGGCAGGACGGGCTGCTGTCACAGCAGCCTTCTTAGACGCTGCCTATGCTCACCAAGACAGGACCCTTTTTCACCAAGGCCGGCCATAGGGCAGGGCGAGGCTGGGTGGTGGAAGTGAAGACCCAGGTGAGGACCTGAGGAGAGGGCCCTGGGAGCACTCTCTGTAGGGAGTCTTGTCCACTTAGGGCTAGTTTCCCTGGGAGGGTCCTCGTTAGCAGTGTGCTCCCTGGCTGTGTACCTGAAGCCAAACTCATAGTCTCCCAGACTGAGCCCATCCCCCGGCCCCCACCGGCCCCTGCACTGGAGCTTCCTGGGATGGATAGGGGTGTTCTCTCTCCTGCCCTCCAAACCCCAAGCTGTGGAGCCAGAGCCCTGGGCTGGAGCGGTACCCCCTGTCTGTACAACCAGCCCCTAGGGTGCTGCTCAGCTCCCCAAAGGGTCCGTCCTACTGATACAACCTGTCCAGCTGTATCACTTACCCTGGACCCTGGAGCAAGCCCCTGTCCTGCCCCTGCATCTAGTCCAGGAGCCACCCAAACAAATCCTACCTGCAAGTGCACCTGGGCAGAGCTTGCCCCCTGCCTTGCATATTGTCTCCAGGAATGCTGCCTGGAGCTCCCAGCTTGCACTCTGCATCCCCTCCCAGGTGCAACTTAGGCCCCCCCACCCCCAGTCACCCACTGACCAGGCCCTGTGAGATCCACCATGTACTTTGTACCACACTGAGGGTGTTGGGATTAGGACCTGGTGGATGAAGCCAAGCCTGTGACTGCTCCTGTGCCCAGGGCCTCAGCAGGCAAGACTCTGGGTGGATTGTGTGAAGGAGGGAGAGAGGTAAGGGTACGATAGGGGACAAAGGACACAGTACATGCCTTGGGCTCAGGAGGTGCTTCAGTCACACCCAGAACCACAAATAACTATCCAAGGTGGGTGAAGGGCAGTTTTCTTCTTGTCCTTGGAGGTGACCGCCCCAGCCTGGAGGCCACAGAGCATGACCCATTGGCTGTATTTTTGGCTCAGGGGGTTGTGAGGGTGGGAGGTGGGAGTGGGCTCTGTGCCCCAGACCCAGTGTAGCTGACCGTGGGCAACAGATCCCAGCCCTGATCCTAGCCCTCGCCCTTGACGCCTCCAGGGGATGAATATGATGGAATGGAGAGGGTACAGATGAGCTGTGGGCATGGTGTGGACCCCGGGAGCCTGACGGCCTGGTGCCGCAGTCTCATAGACCAGGTAAGAGGGCAGGAGCATGAAGAGCCAGGGAGGGGCAGGGGCTGCACCCATGTTCCAGCCCTGCGTGGGACAGAGCCCCCCACGTGACCCATGTCTCGCCGGCCTTTCCAGGGCCGCTTCAAGCTCTACTGCCCTGCTGATGTCCCTGGAGGCAAGTGTGGAGCCGAGTGGTCCTACCCAGAGGTGCGTCGCAATGCCTTGCTGAGGGATGATGAGCAGCAGGAGTTTGAGAGGAAACTTGCCCTGACTGCAGCAAGACTCTACTGTGACTTTAAAGAGGTGGGTGTGGGCCTTGCCTTGGGGAGGGTCCCTGAGTCCACAGAACCCAGACCCCAGCCCTGCACACAGGTCAGAAGGGACCCTGCTATCCTACCCCCAGCCCCTGTGCCTGCACCTTGCCCCTGACCCAGGCGCCTGTCCTGAGCAGCCAGCCCTCCCCACAGTGCCCGAGCTGCAAGAGCCTGGTAGAGCGGAAGGATCTGAGCCACCTCCGGGTGTGGTGCACGATCTGCACCTCCTCGCAGAAGAGGACCTACGAGTTCTGCTGGCAGTGCCTGCGGACCTGGAAGGGGCAGGGGACGCCCTCTGACCACTGTGCCAATGAGGGCTGTGTAGACCCCAACTTGCAGGTCCTGGCCAACTGTGGCACCAAGGACCTCCCTGGCAGCGAGATCCGAGGCTGCCCCTCCACCCGGGCCTGCCCCACGTGCGGGCTGCTCATCGAGCACAAGGACAAGTGCAAGTACGTGCTGTGCTCCCGCTGCCACGTGGAGTTCTGCTTCGCCTGCCTGGACACGGCGCAGGCCTGCAAGGCTGCCAAGGGTGGGGCCTGGTACCAGTGGTGCGCCAAGCCCCTAGCCCCAAGGCAAAGCCGCATCCCTGTGTGGAGCCCAGAACACTGACCTGCTTGGTGTGCCACCCGAAAGGAGGGGGCAAACGACATTCCCGATGGAGCCACCAAGGACAAGACGGACATCACCAGGGGACCCTGGGATCTCTGGACTGTCCTGAGGTCCTGGGCTCCGCCCCCTCCCCCTGTTGAGGCCTGTGTGCTCCTCTCTTTCTCTGTGCACATGACCCTATGGGAAACAGCTTTTCAGAGTGTTGCTTTCCTATGAGCACGTGTGTCCCCACTCCAGATGCTCTTCATGGAGTTAGGCCTAGGGTCAAGCAGGAGAGGCACATTCTTAGGTGTCAGGAGAACAGGGGGCCTGGTCCCTGCTGGCACCAACAGATGGACAGTGTGGAGCCATGGACTGCTGTACAGTTGTCTGGATGGGAGGAGTGTGAACGGAAGAATGAATGGACTTCTGGGTGGACAGGTGGACACGTGGGGCAGGCCCGGGTGGATGATCAGTGATTTTGGTGCTAGGTAGAGGGACACACAGACACATGGACAAACAGATGTTATGTAGATGGACACACAGACAGACAGATCTTGGGGCACGTGTATGTTCAGGTGTCTGGGTTGAGACTGATGGGCAGACATAGCTCCAGACCTTTGGACCTGGGCTCTGTTCCTCAGGCACCTTAAAGGGGAAGCCCTGGGCCCCTGCAGGGCAGGGCTGAATCTGGGGGAACAGACAAGTGGGTGGAGCTCAGAGCTGGGAAGGCTCGGCCTCGCCCTCTCCCCAGGTTGAAGGGCACATCCTGGGCTTGGCACCCTCCCTGCCTCCCAGAGACACTTGTCCTTTAAGAGTCAATCAGAATGACATAGGAAACAGGTCCTGTACCTTCCTGTTTGGAGGACTCTCCTGCACCACCCCCTCATCAAAATTCTGAACCTACCCCAGAACCAGGATGGGATCCAGTGTCACTGATGACCCTGGCCCTCCCCCTTGCTCCCAGCATGGGGCCCTGCAGTCTGAGTCTTGCAGTGGAGGGGCTGGGAGGGCCTGGGACCAGCAACTAGAGGGTTCCAGGTTCGAGCTGAGGTCTGTGTGCAGAGCCCCTTCTCCCCACAGGGATGAGAAACCTCATGGGTGTCCTGCCCCACTCACCTGGGAGCAGGCAGCCAGATGTTGAGGGTTGCCTGCCCCAGCTCTGTCCCGGCCTCCACACCCTCCTGTTTGGGGTCTGTGGATCCAGGGAAGAGCTGGGTGGTGGATGGACCTCAGGCCCCAGCAGGTCTCAGGGTCACTGGCTCCTTCGTGGTTGTGAACTGCCCTCGAGGCCACAGTTGTTGGAGATGATGGACCCCAGGTCTCCCTACCCGGCAGGAGACCACTAGGCCCTGGAGAGACTTGGGGGAGCCCGCTCCCACCTCCTCTTGCATGGCCTGTGGAGGGGATCTCTTCCTCCCACCCCTCCCTGGGGTTGGTTTCCACAGGTCCAGTCCCAGCACCTGAAGGGCGCTTCTCAAGTATGCTGGAGAACAAAGTTGAAACAAGAGGCTCCAGGCTGGCGGCAAGGAGGCTGGGGACACCTGCCCTCCTGCTGTCCACCCAGGCCCACATGCGTCCTGGCAGCCCTGCCCTGCTGGTGAGAAGGCGAGTGAGGCACTGCCTTGAGGTTGGTCCTGAGCAGGGGAGCCCCCTAGTACCCAGCATCCCTCGACCCCATCCCACCCTGTTCCCAGCTGAGTGGAGAGCACAGGAGGGCCCTACAGGCAGGGAGACTATGGGGCGCTGAGGTGGGACCAACCTCCACCCCCCGGCTGTCCGCCCTGCTTGGCCTCCCATGCTGTGTGTGTGTGTGCAAATATATGTGTATATGAGTACATTTGTGTGTGTGCATGTCAGTGTGCACAAATGTGTGTACATGTTTGAATGCCATGTGTATGTATGTTTATATCTTGTGCATGAGGATGTGCATGATTTCATTCCAGTGCTTGTGTGTGCATATGTACATGTGTGCTCACATGTCTGTCTGCAAGTACTAGATGCATGTTTGCATGTGTTTATGTTTGTACATATGCGCATGTACTTGTGTTTATGTGCCAAGTGCATGTTAGTGAACATGTGTGTACAGGTGTATTTTTGCATGTGTGTTTGAGTGTGTGTTCATGTTTTATATGTGTGTGCATGTGGTTTTGCTTGTGTGTCTGGTCATCTGGTGAGTGTAAAGGAAGACCCCCAGGAGCAGCTCTGAGAGCTGAACCTGTATCTTACAGCTCTGACCTGGGCGGGGCATGAGGCCTAGGGGTGTGGCTTACTGTTTTGGGGAGTTTTGGGGAGTGGTGGCAGCAGGTGCCCACATGGAGGTGAGTTCACAAGGAACTGTCCACCAGGTCCGTGGCCAGCAACAGAAGTGGACTGACCGAGACAAGACAGGGACGCCAAGGCCTCGGCTGGGGAGGTGTGCTGGTTTGAAATGATGCATGTACCCTAGAAAAGCCATGTTTTAATTCTAATCCTATTTTGTAAAGGCAGCCACTTCTTCTAATCCCTATTCAGCATTGTATGTTTGAAACTGTAATTAGATCATCTCCCTGGAGATGCGATTTAATCAAAATGGTTGTGAAGCTGAATTAGGTAGAGGCGTGTCTCCACCCATTTGGGTGGGCCTTGAGTAGTTTCTGAAGTTCTATAAAAGAGGAAACATTTTGGAGAATGAGAGCAATTCAGAAAGAGCAGGGCAGAACGACATAGCCATGAGAAGCAGATTCCCCAGCCAGCGACCTTTGGAGATGAAGAAGGAAGATGCCTCCTGGGGAGCTTCATGAAACAGGAAGCCAGGAGAAGCTACCAGATGATGCCATGTTTGCCATGTGCCCTTCCAGGTGAGAGAGGACCCCTGACTGTGTTCATCATGTGCCCTTCCACTTGAGAGAGAAACCCTGAACTTCATCAGCCTTCTTGAACCAAGGTATCTTTCCCTGGATACCTTAGATTGGACATTTGTATAGACTTGCTTTAATTGGGACATTTTCTTGACCTTAGGACCGTAAATTAGCAACGTATTAAATTCCACCTTTCGAAAGCCATTCTGTTTCTGGTATATTGCATTCCAGCAGCTAGCAAACTAGAACAGGAGGGGAGAGTGGGTATCAGGGGCTGGGACTTGGAGCCCAAGGCAGGATGCCTGGAAGCACATCTCAGAGTCATGGTGGTAAGGAAGGACGCTTCCAGCCTCTGCCTCCATCCCTGTTGCCTGGACCACTCTGGAGAGGGAGGTGGAGGCAGCAGCCCATCCTCTTGTGCCATGTGCACACTCCCTGTCCCCATGACTGCTCCACGGGGTGGGGGTGGGGGGGCAAGAAGACCAGGGGACAATCTGGTACAAGGCATGGCTCATCACTGTGGAGACCTCAACTCACAGGGACACACAGATGCATTACAGAGACACCCATAGATAAGGACACATACTTGGTCTCAACGTCACATGATCATAAGAGCACACACAAATGTAAGACTACACACTTGCAGGAACACACATGCAGAAGCAGAAAGACAGGCGTGGATGACACAGGGACTTAAATACACTAGGACACACATGTGATACAATAGCAAGTTCACAGCATGTGACGGGCACACATACACATAGACACATAGCAACAATTCACACACATGACACATAGGAACACAACATACACACTCCTACGTTTCTCAGGTGCCTGTAAGGAGCTTGGCATGTCACGTGGCTCAGGACCTGGAGCCTTCCAGGGAAGTAAAATGAAAGTGGAAGGTGTGGACAGGAGGGGCCCTGCCCCCATCACCCCTCTTCCAGCTGAAGAATAGGCTCTGCTGTTCCTCAGTCCCCCACCCTGCTCCTGCAGAGGCAGCTGCAGCAGCTCTGACCCCAGGGCCTGAGTGACTGTCCGTCTGTCCAACCAGCTGGCAGAGGAGAAATGCTCTACCAGGTGGTGGTGCATGGCCTCAGGGGCCGGGATACAGTGGTGGATGTGGCCACCTCTGAGCAGCTGTTCAAGCAAACAACAGTGAGGTAGCTGATGGTGCTGGTGACCCAGAAAATTCTCAAGTCAGGTAAGCAGGGCAGGGCTCAGGCAGCCGGTGGGGGGTGGAGGGGGAAGTGGCAGCACAGACCCCTGGGGAGAACTCTGGGTGCCCACCAGGGCTGAGGGGTGCAGGGCTCATCAGAGTCTGCATCCAGGGTTTCGTGTGGGCCTGGGGCATCTGTGGGGTGCTGGGGGGTTGGTCTTCTTCTACCTGGGATTCATGGTCAGCTGTTGCTGTTGTCCAGGGGTTCCTTCCCTGGGGTGATATGTTTCTAACTCCTTACTCCCCCTTTCTGGATCTCCCTCTTTCTGGATCTCCCCCCTCTGTGGTTCTTCCCTTCTCTAGTTCTCTCCCTTTCCGAATCTCCCCCTCCCTGGAGTCTCCCCCTTTCTTGATCTCCCCTTTTCTGTATCTCCCACGATCTGGAGTTTCCCCCATTCTGAAGGTTCCTCCATTCTGGAGTTTCCCCCATTCTGGAGTCTTCCCATTTCTGGAGTCTCACCCTTTCCTGATCTTTCCCTTTGTGATCTCTCCATCTCTGTGTCTCCCTCTTTACATTCTCCCCCTTTCAGGATATCATACTTTCTGGAATATCCCCCTTCCTGGATCTCCCTTTTTATTGAATCTCCCCCTCTCAGGGTCTCCTCCTTTCTGGATCTCCCCTTTTCTGGATCTCCCCATTTCTGGAGTCTCCCCCTCTCTTGTCTCTCTCTTTATCTCTCTGTCCCAAAGGTAGGTGGGACATGGGTGTGGCCTCCTCAGTGACAGTGGCAGGTTGCAGTGGTGGTGGTGGGGAGCACTGAGCTATCTCAGCCTTGGAAATGCTCCAAGGAACATGCTAGGCAGCTCCAGATCCTCAACTCTTTTGAGTCTCTCCTCATTCCACAACCAGAAGCTCCCTACCCCCTTGTTCTAGTTTGCTAGCTGCCGGAATGCAACACACCAGAGATGGATTGGCTTTTAATAAAAGGGGATTTATTTTGTTGGTTCTTCAGAGGAAAGGCAGCTAACTTTCCACTGAGGCTCTTTTCTTACGTGGAAGGCACAGGATGGTCTCTGCTGGTCTTCTCTCCAGGCCCCTGGGTTCCAACAACTTTCCCCGGGGTGACTTCTCCAAAGGCCTGGGCTGAGTTGCAAGTGCTGAGATGAGGAATGCCGAGCTGCTTGACTGTGCTACATTGCGTTCTCTCATTTAAGCACAAGCCAATTAAGTTAAACGTCACTCATTGCAGCAGACACGCCTCCTAGCCAACTGCAGATGTAATTAGCAACAGATGAGATTCACCTACCATTGGCTCACGTCCACAGCAACAGAACTAGGAGCTTTCACCTGGCCAAGTTGACAACTGAATCTAACTACCACACCCCTTGATACTGGTAACAGGAGCCAGGCTGACCTCAATTCCACTCTGAGACTCAGGGACCCAGGGCCCAGGCTGACCCACAGTTTGACCATCCAGGCCCAGAATGGCCCTGGCCAATTCTGCCCCAGAGTTGAAGGACTTCACGCTGAATGTTTGTCAACCAACATCTGGAATTGGAGAAGACCCTCCAGGACTATGAGGTCAGGAACAAGTCATGGTGGTCCAGCTGCATGGTGGGGCCTGACAGGGACCCAAGGCCCCTCCTCCAGGACAACTTGCCTCCCTCTGAGCACTGGCTGGGCCCTCCTCCCAAGTTTGCAATAAGTGGTTCTTGAGTCACAGCCTTGGCTGGGCCCCTCTGTCTTGGGGAGAGGGAACTGTTCTGGTGTGGGAGTGCCACCACAGGGCAGCCCACTGGTGAATATGCCCTGGGAGCCCGGGACACCCCCTCATGTACCCTTCAGTGCAGCAGGGAGAGGCACAGCCACCCCAGATCCCTGCCTTCTGGGACGGGCTCCCCGAGGCCTTCCAGGAGTCAGGGTCCTGACTCTAGTGGGCACAGGTTTTTGCATTCAGGCTTCTCTGTGCCCCTCCCTAGCGCCTGCCCCCAGCTCAGGGGTCCCATCTCCCTAGGGGATCTGCAGGGGAGAGGGGCAGAAAAGTCCCCAGGTTCCCCTACAACTAACAGCACCCTCCTCCAGCCCCATCCCGTTGGAAAGCAGCCCCCAAACCCACTGCCCACCCTGTCCTCTGCTCCCATGAGAAGGAATATCATGTGAGACCACTCATGTCTGCTCTGAGCCAGTGAAGGGCTCTGTGGGGTGGGTCCCCGTGGTAGGGGTTGGGCACCCCGGGATTCCCCTGTCTAGGATCACCTTAGGGGCTCATCGTCCTGTCCCACAGGCCCTGCTGTTCAGGTGGTTGGGGACCCCTCCCACCTCCAGGGCACCTCCTACTCCAGGTACTGGGCCTTATTCCCCAGCTGAGGGCAGAGACCCACACCCTGCAAGGGCACCCCACGGCCCCTTCCCTTGGGCTGACACCTGCACCCAGACTTCCACCTTCAGGCAAGCACAACAGCTTACAGTTGTGGTTCTCCACTTCCCGGTGACCTTGGGGGACATGGAAGGACTTCAAGCCAATCTGCAAGGTGCTGGGTTGGGGTTGATGCCAATTCACCTCCCCTGTGAGGGACTGGTAGGAGATGGGCCTCCCTGGTGCCCAAGGGGGGTAGGCTCTGGGGAGGTACCAGGACCCTCTCCTGACCCTGTACCTCCAGAAGCTGTTGGCATGCAGGGTGGGCCCAAGGGGCCTTCTGTCCATTGTCTTGTCCGTGGCTGGCTTAGTCACTGACAGAGGAAACGTCAAGGAGATGCTTCCCCTGGCCATGGAGCGCCTCCCCTCTGCTGGGCTCTGGGTGAATGGTCTTTCTTCACGGCTTGTCACTGCCAAGATGACCCACTACTGCAGGGAGGCTTTGAGCTTGGGAAGGTGGGCAGCCTCTAAGTGTCAGCAGGTGGAGGAACCCACCACTCACAGGACAATCTCTGGAGTCCTTGATGGGGTGGGACCTCAGGGGAGGCTCAGCTTGGGGGCAGATGAGGCAGGTTCTATTGCAAGGATGCCTCCCCTGCTGTCCAGGCTCTAATTGCTGGCCCTTCCTGTTGGTTCCCAGACTGGCAACCAATATCCCATCAGTCCCCATGAAGTTAGGCTGGGACACGGTTTCTGACCCTCTGGAGGCCCTTAGCAGGGATGTTGACATTGAATGATCACTGGTGGCAGGGTAGGAGGCACAATGGAGGGTTCTATGGGATGGGTCAGCACAGGTGGGTGTAGTGCAGGCCATGTTGAGGGGCTGGGGGTTGCTGGGCAGGGCTGGGGCAGCCTGGGGTCTCTGTCCTTGTCCCATGACTGACTGGAAGGCAGCCTAGTTGCAGAGCTGCTCTCCCACCCCCACCCTGGGCTTTCTGGATGGCTGGGGGTGGGTGGGAGTAGACAGGCTTGTTTATTGTTTGTTAGTGGGTTGCAAGGGATAAGTTATCCCAGTGACAAACTCAGGTGACTTCCAGAAACATAGGGTGGGTGGGCCCTATTCCTTCTGTTGTGGGACTGAGTGCAATAATGAGGGGGAGACAGAGCTCAGCGAAGACCTTCCACAGTTCCCATACCTGACCCTGAACCTGGGCCACCCTCTGGAGCCATTGTGGCCCTCCTGTCAGAGAGAGGTGGTGGTAAGGCCTGGGCAGCAGTAGAACGCATGTCCTCCTGACACTGGACTCCATACCATGCCCTGAGTCCAACCCAAGTGATGGGCTGGAAATCTCAGGAGCACAACAGAAATTCTTAAATGACTGTTTTGTTAAAATTTCTCTTCTAGTTTCTGTTGACTTCCAGTTTTGGGCTGCTCCCTCTGTGGCTTTTTTTACTCTCTCAGTGACCTTCCCTACAAGTCCTCCATTAATAAGATTAAGACCCATCCTGGGCCACACCTTAATTGAAGTAATCTTACCCAACGGTCCTTTTGACAAAATTTCACACCCATAGGAATAGATTGTGTTTGAGAACGTTTTTCTGGGGTACATAACTCCAAACCACCAGAGAGCTTTTAGGCAACAGTTTTCTGTAGCTTTGGGCTGCTCCCTCTGTGGCTTTTTTTACTCTCTCAGTGACCTTCCCTACAAGTCCTCCATTAATAAGATTAAGACCCATCCTGGGCCACACCTTAATTGAAGTAATCTTACCCAACGGTCCTTTTGACAAAATTTCACACCCATAGGAATAGATTGTGTTTGAGAACGTTTTTCTGGGGTACATAACTCCAAACCACCAGAGAGCTTTTAGGCAACAGTTTTCTGTAGCTTTGACCATCTCTGGTAAAGTGAATTGGGCAGGTGAATTGGTTAAGCCAATCTTATACCCTTTTATATTCCCCCTCTGCAAAACCCTTAACTGATGAGAAGCGACATTATGATGAAAGTCAGACTGAAGCTACAGAAACTTAAATTTTTGTGCCATGCAAATAATATTTGTAAGTTAAATCTAAAGTAATTATAGCTTTCTTGCATTAGTGTCAGTATAAGAAATTGAAGATTGGGAACAACTCTTACAGAGCTTGTAGGGTGCTTGCAATTTGAAATTATTTGAAAACCATTTTGTCTAAAGAAAACCTGTCAATCCAGTTGTTCCAACTCACCTCATAGGGAGTTTGGGTCAGGGCAGCCTGAAGACCAAAGAACATGCTGGCAGAGAGTTAGACATGAATTTTAATTAGGATTTACAAATAGAAGAGGATCTTCCATGGAGGCAGCCAGCCATGGAGAATGAAGATTAGCGCTCTGCAAAGAGGCAGAGGGAGGGAATGTGAGTTATAAGGGTCAACAGATCAAGGGAGGGGAATTTCAGTGCCTTGTTTATGATGCCATCTGTACATTCCTTCCCCCCTGAGGAGGTTTGACGACTTTTAACATCTGTCCCAGTTACATAGATGATTGCTATGGTCAGGTTCATGTGTCAGCTTGGCCAGGTGGTGACACCGTCTGGTCAGGCAAGTGCTGGCCTGTCTGTTGCTATGAGGACATTTCATGGACTTAATTCATGATTATGTCAGCTGCATCCACAGCTGATTGCATTTGCAATCAGCTAAGGGGAGTGTCTTCTGCAATATGTGATACTTAATCTAATTACTGGAAGGCTGGATTTTTAAGGAGGATTCAGAAGAGACAGCTTCTCTTCCTGCTTCAGCCAGAGAGCCTCTCTTGTGGAGTTCATCCAGACCCTTCATCGGAGTTGTCAGCTTCACAGCCTGCCCTACGGATTTTGGACTTTTCCATTCCTACAGTTGTCCAGTCAGTTTCTCTTGTGAGTTCACTGAGGAACTTCATTGGAGTTACCAGCTTGTGGCCAGCCATACAGACCTTGGACTCTATGATCCTATGGTTACATGAGACAGTTTTATAAATTATTTGTCTACAGATATTTCCAGCTGATTCTGTTTCTCTAGAGAACCCTAGCTAATACAGCTTGGCATCAGGAGTCGTTCTTAAGAAACACAATCTTAAAAATGGGTTTTTACAATTGGTTTTCTACTCTGACTGGACTGAAAGGCATTAAAGACTCTGTTTCCTGTAATCAGAATGACACTGCTAATTCATAGGGTGAGTTGGCAGAAGAGATAGTTAACATATCACTATTGGATTCTTCTGATGCTTTGCTTATGCAAAGTCAGGCTCTGGGAGATAATGTTTTTGAAACAATTATGGAGTTTTGTGGAAATAGGAGGTATAGAGATGTTGGCTGGTTGTTGCTAGATATGCTATGTACATTAATGGGTGAAAGGAACGGGCTTAAGGCTTCAAATGAGAAGCTTACGTGCCATATGACAGATGTAAAAGTTTCTATGAGAGCCCTGAAGGAAAATCTTATTTCCTGTAGCCTTAGACTTGAGATCTTCGAAAATCAGACTCAGGATCTTATTGTTAGAGTAGCAACTTTATGATGTAAACTGAAATCTTAATCTTGCATGATGTTTGCTCTTAAAGTGAAGGCATTGATTGGAAAGGAATGAGTCCCTGAAAAATGGGATGGTGACATATGGATTCATAATGATGGCAGTGGAGAGGTTGAAACCATAGGTCATGCAGCATCTTCTCTAGGCAGCCCTGGAATAGTCTGCCCTGAGGACATAGCCACCTCACCTCCAGCCTGCCCTGAGGAGTTGGCCACCCAACCTCCACCTGAAGGATTAGCCCTAGAGTGATTAATCTTGTTTCATCAGATGAAACTGCTATGAATGCCCTGAAGCAAATGGCTTAGAAGAATCTTCTAATTCTTTTCATGACCCACCCTCACCACCTCTCATTTCTTCCAGACCTATAAGTAAAGTCCCCACATGCCCCAAAAGGTATGGTGCAAAGTATCACCCATGAGGAGTTGTTGTATTCCAAAAAACTGTATGAGTTTTCCAGTTTATACAGAAATCAAGGTAATATGTATGGCAATGGATTTTAAGGGTATGGGATAATGGTGGGAGGAATAAAAAGCTGGATCACACTGAATTTATTGATATGGGCCCACTAAGCAGAGATTCTGCATTCAATGTTATAACTTGAGGGGTTAAAAAGGGCATGAACAATTTGTTTGGATGGTTTCCTGAAACGGATCAAAAGGTGGCCAACATTATCTGAGGTTGAAATGCCAGAACTGCCCTGGTATAAAGTAGATGAGGGGATCTAGAGGCTTAGAGAGATTGGAATGTTGGAGTGGATTTATCATGGAAAACCAGCTCATACACCCCAGGAATGTCTGGAGGATGTGCCTTTTACCAGAACTGTGAGAAATAAATTTGTGAGACTAATGCCATCATCCTTGAAAAGCTCTGCATTTGCCCTTCTGTGTAGGTCAGATATTACTGTGGGAACTGCTGTCACTGAGCTGGAATCCTTGAACACAATGGGATGACCAGATTCTGATTTGGCAGGAGCCAGGTGGCAGGACTTAATCACCAAGGACAAGGTGTATGTGGCTATCATAATAGACAGCAGACTCAAAGCAGCAGTCAAATACTCTGACTCACAGAGACTTCTGGCATTGGCCAGTAAGTCATGGGGTACCTAGAAGTACAATAGATAGGCAGTCTACTAAATTTTTGTTTAAGCTGTATAAACAAAAGAGTTTTAGGTCAAGTGAACAGAAGTCTAACTTGAATTACAAAAATGGAGAGTCACAGCCCCTTAATCAATTTCCAGACTTGAGACAGTTTACAGACCCAGAGCCCCTAGAAGGGAGGTCAGGTCCCTTTGGGGAAGAACCTTGTTGCACTGCCACAAATTTATACTGTTAAAGCCATCCCCAAGGAGACTGACAATTTCCTGCCTTTTACCAGGGTAACTGTGCATTGAGGAAAAGGAAATGATCAGATATTTCAGGGATTATTAGACACTGATTCAGAACTGACATTAATTCCAATAGACCCAAAATGTTACTTTGGTCCATCAGTCAGAGTGGGGACTTATGGGAGTCAGGTGATTGACAGAGTTTTAACTCAGGTCCATTTCACAGTGTGTCCAGTGGGTCCCCAGACCCATTCGGTAGTTATTTCCCCAGTTCCAGAATGCATAATTGGAATAAACATACTGAATAACTGGCAGAATTCCCACACTGACTCTCTAACTCATGGAGTGAGGGTTATTATGGTAGGAAAGGCCAAGTGGAAGCCACTAGAACTGCCCCTACCAAGCAAAATAGTAAATCAGAAGCAGTACCGGATTCCTGGAGGGATTGCAGAGATTACTGCCACTCTTAAGGACTTGAAAATGCAGGGGTGTAGATTCCCACCACATCCCCATTCAACTCTCCTATTTGGCCCATGCAGAAAACAGATGGATCTTGGAGGATGACAATGGATTGCTGTAAACTCAACCAGGTGGTAACTCCAATTGCAGCTGCTGTTCCAGATGTAGTATCATTGCTTGAGCAAATCAATATATCCCCTGGTACCCGGTATGCAGTTATTGATCTGGCAAATGCTTTTTTTCTCAATAGCTGTTAGTATGGATCACCAGAAATAGTTTGCTTTCAGCTGGCAAGGTCAGCAATATACTTTCACTGTTCTACCTCAGAGGTATAGGAACTCTCCATCCCTATGACATAATCTTGTCTGCAGGAAATTTGATCGTTTCTCCCTCCCACAAGACATCACACTGGTTTATTATACTGATGATAGCATGTTGATTGGATCTAGTGAGCAAGAAGTAGCAATTGCTCTAGACTTATTGCTAAAGCATTTGTTTGTCAGAGGATTGGAGATAAATCCAACAAAAATACAGGGGCCCTCCACCTCAGTGAAATTTCTAAGTGTCCAGTGGTGTGGGGAATGCCAAGATATCCCTTCTAAGGTGAAGGATAAGTTACAGCATCTGGCCCCTACTATGAATGTATTAGTTAGTGTTCTCTAGAGAAACAGAATCAACAGGGAATGCCCACAAATATAAAATTTATAAAAGTGTCTCACTTGACCATGGGAATGCAGAGTCCAAAATCCACAGGACAGTCTGTGAAGCTAATGATTCCGATGGAGGGTCTGGACGAACTCCATAGGAGAGACTAACCAGCTGAGACAGGAAGAGCCTGTCTCTTCTGAATCCTCCTTAAAAGGCTTCCAGTGATCAGATTAAGCATTACTCATTTCAGAAGACACTCCCCTTTGGCTGATTACAAATGTAACCAGCTGTGGATGTAGCTGACATGATCATGATTTAATTTTATGAAATGTCCTTATTGCAACAGACAGGCCAGCACTTGCCCAACCAGACAAACAGGTATCACTGCTTGGCCAAGTTGACACATGAACTGAACCATGACATTGACCAAAAAAGAGACAGAATGCCTTATTAGTCTTTTTGGATTTTGGTGAAAACATATTCCTCATTTGGGTATGCTACTCCAGCCCATTTATTGAGTGACCAGAAAAGCAGCTAATTTTGAGTGGGAGCCTGAAGAAGAGGCTCTGCAACAGGTCCAGGCTTCTGTACAAACTGCTCTGCCACTTGGACTATATTATCCAGCAGATCCAATGGTGCTGGAAGTGTCAGTGGCAAATAGAGATGGTAACTAGAGCCTTTGGCCGGCTGCTATAGGAAAATTATAATGCTGATCCTTAGGATTTTGGAGCAAAGACTTACCATCTGCTGTAGACAACTACTCTTCTTTTGAGGAACAGCTTTTGGCCTGCTACTGGGCCTTAGTAGAGACTGAATGCTTAACCATAGGCCCCCAAGTTACCATGAGACTTGAGTTGCCTATCACAATTTGGGTGTTGTCTCATCCACCAAGCCATAAAGTTGGGCATGTGCAGTAGCACTCCATCATAAAATGGAAATGGTATATATGAGATAGGGCCAGAGCAGGTCTTGAAGGCAAAAAAGTAAGTTACATGAGGAAGTGGCCCAAATGTCCATGGTCTCCACTCCTGCCACATTGCCTCCCTTTCCCTGACCAGAGCTACAGCCTCTTAGGGAGTTCCTTACAGTGAATTGACTGAGGAAGAGAAAACTCGAGCCTGGTTTACAGATGGTACTGTATGATATACTGTGACCACCTGGAGGTGGACAACTGCAGCACTACAACTCCTTTGTGGGATGTCCTTAAAGGACAGTGATGAGGGGAAATCCTCCCAGTGGGCAGAATTTTGAGCAGTGCACCTGGTTGTTCATTTTGCTTGGAAGGAGAACTGGCCAGAGGTGCATTTGTATACTGACTCACAGACTATTGCTAATGGTTTGGTTGGATGGTAAGGGACTTGGAAAGAACATAATTGGAAAAGTTGTGACAAAGAGGTCTGGGGAAGAGGTATGTAGGTAGATCTCTGAGTGGACTAAACACATGAAGATATTTGTGTGCCATGTGAATACACACCAAAGGGTGACTTCAGCAGAGGAAGATTTTAATAATCAAGTGGATAAGATGAACTGTTCTGAGGATACCAGTCAGCCTCTTTCACCAGCATCTTTTTTTATTGCCCAGTGGGCTCATGAACAAAGTGGTCATGGTGGTAGGGATGACGGTTATGCATGGGTTCAGCAATATGAACTTCCACTCACCCAGGTTGACCTGGCTATAGCCACTGCTGAGTGTTCAGTCTGCCAACAGCAGAGACCCACACTTAACCTTTGATATGGCACCATTCCCTGAGGTCACCAGCCAGCTACATGGTGGGAAGTTGATTACATTGGACCATTCCCTTCGTGGAAGGGACAGTGATTTGTTTTAATTGAAATAGATACATACTCTGGATATAGGTTTGCTTTCCCTGCATGCAATGCTTCTGCCAAAGCTACCATCTTTGGAGTTACAGAATGCCTTATCTATCATCATGGTATTCCATACAGCATTGCTTCTGATCAAGAAACACACTTCATAGCAAATGAAGTGTGGGAATGGGCACATGATCATGGAATTCTCCAGTCTTACCATGTTCCCTATTATCCAGAGGCAGCTGGATTGATAGAATAGTAGAATGGCCCTTTGAAAACTCAATTATGGTGCCAAATAGGTGGCAATATCTTGCAGAGCTGGGGTGATGTTCTCAAGGAGGCTATGTATGCTCTGAATCAGCATCCACTGTATGGTTCTGTTTCTCCCATAGCCAGGATCCATGGGTCCAGGAACCAAGGGGGTGGAATTGGGAGTGCCACCACTCACTATTATCCCTAACAAACCACTAGGAAAATTTTTTCTTCCTGTCTCTGCAACCTTGAGCTCTGGTGGTCTACAGGTTTTAGTCCCAGAATGGGGAGTGCTTCCCCCAGATGAAATAATAATTATTCCGTTGAACTGGAACCTAAGACTGCCACCTGGTCACTTTTGGCTACTCATGCCCCTGGATCAACAAGCCAAGAAAGGGATTACTTTATGGACTGGAGTGATTGACCCTGACTATCAGGGGAAATAGGACCGGAACTACATGATGAAAGTAAAGAAGCATTTTCCTGGAATATAGGAGATCCCCTAAGTTGTCTTTTAGTACTACCATGCCCTGTGATTAAAATCAATGGAAAACTGCAACAATCCAATCCAGGCACGACTACCAATGGCTCTGAAACTTCAGGAATGAAGGTTTGGGTCAACCCACTGGGCAAAGAATCATACCAGCTGAAGTGCTTGCTGAGGGTAAAGGGAATATGGAATGGGTAGTGGAAGAAGGTAGTGATAAATATGAACTACAACCACATGATCAGTTACAGAAATGTGGACTATAATGCTGTTTTGTTCATGTGATAGTATTTGAGTTGTAAGATATCAAGTTTAAGAATGAATATTACCCAAGGACTTGCATCTTATTCTGGGGAGATTTAATGTGTTTCTGGTTGTAAGTGGGACAGTTGAGTACTGTTAGAGGAGGAAAAAAATGTGTCTGTTATTTCTACTTAGTGATTAGTGTGGTTTAAGATGATGTGTATAGCTGCCAAGTTGACAAAGGGTGGACTGTTATGGTCAGGTTCACATGTCAGCTTGGCCAGGTGGTGGTGCCCATTTGTCTTGTTGGGCAAGCACTGACCTGTCTGTTGCTATGAGGATATTTCATGGCCTTAAATCATGATTACATTGGCTGCATCCACAGCTGATAGCATTTGTAATGAATGATGTTTAATCTAATCACTGGAAGGTATTTAGGGTGATTCAGGAGATACAACTTCTCTTTCTGCTTTAGCCAGCAAGCCTCTCCTGTGACGTTCATCCAGATCCTTCATCAGAGTTGTCAGGGTCACAGCCTGCCCAAAGGATTTTGGACTCTTCCATTCTTACAGTTGTCCAGCCAGCCTCTCCTGAGAGTTTGTTGAAGAAATTCTTCAGAGTTATCAGCTTGAGGCCTGCCCTACAGACCTTGGACCCTATGTTCCCAAGATTACATGAGACACTTGTATAAATTATATATCTACTGCTATCTCCTGGTGATTCTGTTTCTATTTAGAGGAAAATAGAATGATTTAGTTCATTTTCCAATTACTAGGAGTATGGGGTGAAGAATTATATAAGGTAGCAGGGTCATTGCACTGTCCCAACGTACAATGTCTTGTAAATGAGAAGATTCTTTTGTACTTTTTCTGATGTGCTGAATTCTGCCAGGCCAGCTGTGTATTCCACAGAGTCCAATTCACAAAGGTCATAGTCCAAGGAAGGCCAGTAGCATCTGAATATGGCAGGTCTGTGCAAATCCAACATTGGGTTCGATTGTTGACATGAGTTACCACTGAAGCCTGCTGTAGGAAGATGTTTGCTAGGGCACTATGGGCTGAAGGAAAGATGTTTATGGGGAATAATAAGGGGTAATTTCTCCTGATATACTAATATACATTAGGGTATATAAATATAGATTTCCATTGGTTGATAACCATGCACCAGACAGAGGAACATTTTGTGTATGTTTTAGATATCAGATATTCTCCCCTTGCAAATTTTGTGAGTCCTTCACCATGACATTAATTGTGGTTCTAAGGGTCCACATAGTTATTTATACATAAGGTCCCCATGGAAATAGGAGGCCCCTGATTGATGATAAAAAATTTAACAGGCGTTTTTGTGTGTGTGTCAAATTATAATATTTTGGGTAACTCCTTTTCACCATAGGTTTTAGATTCTCAACCAGTGTGGCTGCATATACCAAGCAATAAGATCAAAGGACCTCATTTCCCCCCATATTTATGGTCGCGGCAAAGGCAACAACAAATTATCATTGTTCCCCCATTTAGGCTGTAAAGCAGCTGGCTCTTTAATTTGTATTCTCAGAGCCTGTACAGCATGGGTCCTTCCATTAACATTTCAATAGGAGCTGGGGCCACAGCCAGTGGCTTTGCATTCAAGTGGACTAAGGTTTGATAAAGTTTCTTTGTCCACTGTTGCAAGGACCTCTTACTATTTTTTAGTACTTTAACTAACCATTTCTTCTTTCCATAAATCCCATACCTATGAGACTTTAGGGCAGATGGAATGTCCACATGATGTTCTGATCCATGGCCCTGGATTGAGCTCTCTGTCCAGTTAAAGGAGTCCCCCAATCACTGTCTGTTTATATAGGCACTTTATAAAAAGTGCTGTCTCCAAACAAAGAACACTGAAAGAAAAACTCTGAACTTCTATGGAAATTGTATAGAACAGAAAGAGTCAAAAAGTCTTGGCACATTTCCTAACACTTATACATTTCTAATCTTCCTTAATTCCATTAATAGTAGTAATAGTCATCCATGTGCTTAGGCCAAAATGTATAAGTCATCTGTTACTCCTGTTCTCTCTTGCCCTGTATCCAATACAAAATAAAGTCAAATTTCCAGTGTCTGACAATGGTGGACTACTGGAAACGAATATGTCACATTTCCAGTGTCTGATGATGGGCTATCTCATGACAAAATAGATTCGATAAGAATAACCCTCCTAAAACTAACAATTATAAACCATGGATTAAGTATTAAAAAATAACTATTTGAGAGCCCTAGAGAGCAACCCAATCAGTCAGTACTGGAGCAGATTCATCCTCCGTTAGAGAAGAATCACAGTGGGTAAGGTCCATGTTTATATGGTTTTCCCCTCAAGGGAAGCAGATGGAGCTCAAGCAGAAAGCAAGAGACTTATAGAGCTGAGAAATATGAATTCAGCATTTGTGGCTGCAGAAGCAACTGGTAATTTATGGAGAAATCATCAATAAGAGGGAATCAGAGCAGAGATACCTATAATATAGATAAAATTAGCACTCCAACCTTTAGCTGACAAATGAATTGGTCATGTGTACAGTGACATGTCTACAGAGCCTGTGGAAATGTGACAATTGAACGGCTGAAAGGGCTGATCAGAGATATTCACATTAGCTCTCTGCAAGGGAGACAGAGTTGGTGTTCAAGACCCACCAAAGTACAGGGCCTTGTTAAATGCCTTCAGATTTCCACTGAAACCTTTGTCAGAGCATCAGACAGACACTCTGGTCCAGAATAATGGGATAGTTTCCTCAGACATTGGAGGGGTAGGGGGTGGGGGTATATAAATTAATAAGCATCTCATTTCATACCCCAGCAGACAGTATAACTTATTTAACATTCTTCAAGGTGCATATATTATAGAGTGAGGTCTTATTTGTTATAAGTAATTCTTTACCCAGAGACAATCTACAAATAGCACTCCAGAGATAAGGTCTCTTTATACAAGCATGGTCTCTTTACTCATATTTCAGTCAATGAGAGCTTTAAAAGGGTCATCTGTTTATTGCTTGCCTCGTGCTTGGAGCCTGGCCTGATAAAGGGAGGCAAGATATCGTAGACATATTACTTACCTTCTTCATCTATAATTAATTGGAAATTGATTGTCATAAAACTTACACATTTTATATGAGATGATTTAATTTACATTTACTTAAGCTAGAGTGAAAGAAGTAATAATCCGTAGTGTAACACAAGAGTAACCATTATAGATACCAGAAGAAATAACTCAAAAAAGCTCATAAAGAGGATATAATGGAATAATATTAGCAATTTAAAACTTGAGCGATTTAAAATAATGCAGGTATATGGAATAAAAAAAGAGCACAAACAGAAAACAAATAGCATTACTGCAGAATTTAAGCAAATACGTGAATAATTACATTAAATATAAATAGACTAAGGGCTCCAACTGAGACAAGATAGTGAGGATGCATAAAAAGAGAAGACACAGTTTTATGCTTTTAAAAATATTCTTTATTGAAAAACTGATAGGCTCAGATAAGATGTTTGGAAAGACAGAAAGGAATCACCCCAGGAATAGCCATTTGAACCCAGAAGCTGGAAGAGAGGGCCAGCAGACATCACCATGTTCCTTCCCAAATTAATAAATTTGTAACTTAATAAATCCCCTTTATAAAAGCCAAAACAAACAAACAAACAACAAAACTGATAGGCTTTGACTAGAGAAATGAATGAAGCTGATCCAGATAGAACTAAGGTAAATAAGAGTACTGGCTAGTGGATGATAGGGTCTATACTATTAAACTTCAACTTCTGTGTAAAACCAAAAGAAGAGATATTTATTTGGTGCAAAATTTGTATTTTGGGTAGCACATTATATAATTTAACTTGTATGGTCAGTTTATTCATACATCATAATTACATGGAATTTTGAATCAGATGTGAGATCTTGTTGGTTTGTATGGGTTAGCGTGATGCCCTGATATATCTCAGAGTAATTTGGACAGAGAATGAAAAAACATATACAAAGCCCTCTTGGAAGGCTGGGGAAAAGGGTGAAAATATTAAACACTCCCATCTGAGGAATTCCTGATATTCTCTCAAGCAGTGGGAACAACCAATTCAATAAGCTGAGCCCTTGAACTTGGGGTTCACCCCTATGAAACTTATTCCTGCAAAGAAGTTAAGCCTACATATAATAATGCCTGAGCCACTCCCAGAGAACCTCTTTTGTTGCTCAGATGTGGCTTCTTTCTCAAAGCCAATTTGGAAGGTAAACTCACTGTCTACCCCCCTAAGTTGGACATGACTCCCAGGAGTGTAAAATTCCCTGGCAACTTAGAATAGGACTCCTGGGGATGAGCTGGGACCTAGCATCATGGGATTGAGAAAGCTTTTTTGACCAAAAGGGGGAAGAAAGAAATGAGATAAAGTTTCAGTGACTGAGAGCTTCCAGAGCCAAGAGGTTATCATGGAGGTTATTCTTATTCATATATAGACCTCCCTTTTTAATTTATGGTACATTGGAGTGGCTGGATGGAAGTATCTGAAACTGTTAAACTGTATTCCAGTAGCCTTGATTCTTGAAGACAATGGTATAACCATATAGCTTTTACAAAGTGACTGTGTGATGTGTAAACCTTGTGTCTGGTGATTCCTTTATCCAGGGTATGGACAGATGAATAAAAAAAAAGTACAAAAAATAAATAAATCATATGGGAGAATAAAGGGTTAAAATGGGTAGATTGAAATACTAGTGGTCAACAAGAGGGAAGCATAAAGGGTATGGGATGTGTTCTAGTTTGCTAGCTGCCAGAATGCAATATAACAGAAACAGAATGGCTTTTAAAAGGAGAATTTAATGAGTTCTTACTAAAGCATATTTTGAACTGTAGAACACGGAAATGCAACATAATTTGTGGGATGCAGCAAAAACAGTGTTTGATAGAATGAACAGCTTTCAATGATTATAGTAAGAAAGAAGAGGGTTTTTTTTATAACAGTTGCCTAAGATTCCAACTAAAGAACTAGAAAAGGAAGGCCAAGCAGCTGACTCTAAGTAGAATGAAATAAATAAGAAGATCAAGGCAGCATCGTGAAAGAGAAGAGGAAAAGAGTCAAAACTTAGATATTTGAAAAATTTCATAAAACTGATCAAATTTAGTTGATTTAAGAGAAAAATAACTGCAAAAATTAACATCTTCACTATGAAAGATCAAGTATCAATGCAGCTCGTATATATATTTGGCATGGGCAGGCACCGGAAATCAAACCCGAGTCTCTGGCATGGCAGGTGAAAATTTTGCCACTGAGCCACCATCACACTGCCCCCATATATATTTGAAAGAGAATAGGAGATTTTATTGAGTTTATCCCAACAAATCCTACATTTAGATTAAGTGGAAACATTTCTGGAAAAACACCATTTAGCAATACAACAAGAAAATAGAAAAACTATATAGACCTATAATAAATGTAGTAATTGAATTAATAAATGTTTCCACAAATAAAACTTTAGGCCCAGAGACAGTATCTCTATGATTTTTTTCAGTCTAAAATATATATGACAAATATATATAATAATTTTAATGTAGCAGAAATGTTATACCAACTCAGAAAATAGAGGATAATGGAATGCTTCCCAAAACTTTGTTATGAGTCAATATACCCTGGTACCAACACAATCTGACAGAGGTATTATAAGAAAAATAAATTAGTGAATAATATCACTCATGAATATAGACACAATTCTCAAAAAAATTGGCAAATCATATGCAGCATTATACCAAAATGCTAACATATCAAGATCAAGTTGGTGTTACTCCAGAAATTCAGTTTAATACTTGAAGATTAATCCCTTAAGTACATTTTAACAGAATAAAGGGGAAAAATTTGAAATTACCATGTCAATAAAATAAAAAAAGCATTTGTAAAAATCATATCTTCTGTGTGATAGAAACTTATTTTCAGAACACCAGGAATCAAAGGACATTTCCACAATATGATAAAGGACATTTATTGAAACATCTCAGCTATTATCATACATAATGAAAAAGAACTGAAGTTTTTAATATTTGAAAAATTAATTGTACTTGGTGACATTCTGGGGCATTCTGCTTAAGAGTTCCTCTCTCCCCTAAAAAAAAAATGTATTCTGGTGATTTCTAGAAGTTTTAGATATTAAACATTTGTGCTTGAGTCTATGATTCACCTCAAACTGAATTTTGCATATGGTGTAGGTTATGGCTGCCAATTATTTGAGCCCCAGACATTGAAAAAAAAACTATCCTGTACACAATGAGAGTACTTTGGCACCTTTACTGTCAATCAGTTGAGCATATATTTGTGGGTTCTTCCTCACTCCTCATTCTTCTGGATTAATCTATTTGTCTATCTTTATGCCAATTCCACAGTGTTTTGATTATTTAAAAACCAAGTTTGAAATTAGTCATATAAATCCTGCAACAACTTTTTTTTTTCAAAATTGCTTTGGTTTCATAGTTCATTTGCATTTCATAACTATCTTCAATCATCCAGATCCTGGAAGGTTCATACCAGAATGAATTAGGGAAGACTTTTATAAGAGCTTTGCAAATTTAGAACCATTATACCCCCACTTTAGGTACTGAAGAAGGATTTTTACCAAAAGAAAATCTATAAAATATAGCTTTAATATATTAAATATCACTTTGGTGGCAATGGGAAAAGGAATTGGGAATGTGAGAAAACATGCACACTTTTACTCACAAGGTATAAAATTTTAATTTCCATGTCTATATATGTATTTTTCAGTCATAAAAGAAAATATAAGAGATAATTTCTTGAATAAATGTAGGATCAATGTATTTGATTACCAGGAGCCAAGATTTATTATAAATTGTTGAGGACTTGGAAAAGAAGGGTTAAAAGATTCCTTCTTCAACTAAATAAATTAGCATTAAGCCATGGTCCCTATTGTTTGGCAGTAACATTATTAAGTATGAAAGTAAGAATAACTGGGTTGCTTTTATCCATAATATAAATATCTAGTCCCTACCTTTGGAGAGATTAAGAATCAACAGAACAAGTTATCAAATGTCTGAGCAATAAAAAAATTTCTCATGTAATATAAGGGCACTTGGATTACAAATACCATCACAGTACCTACTAGTGGAATCCTTTCTTCATACTGGTTCTTTCGTCAATCCTTTCACCTTAATTGAAACCATTCTTTGCAAACTCTGTACTGCCCAGGCTGATACATCTTCTGATAATTATCTGCAATGGTCTTGCCTGTCCTCAACCTTAAGCTCAGGCAGCAGTGCTCTGTGCTAAGGAGAGGGACCTTCTTACCAGAAGAAACACCTCACTCATGTAAATTCAGGAATGCTCCCGGATTAAATAAAAAAAAAAAGATGTGATGTGTTCACAAGGGCTTCCTATTATTCCCTGGTTTCAGTAGGAAAGAAAAGTCGAAGAAAACCTTGCCAATATGCAACATTTGGAAAGTTACATTTTATGCAATTTGTTTCACATATATAAACATATTTATAAATTTTATCTCCAATATGTGTCTACATTAATACATCATTTCTCTTGCAAAGTAATCTCTTCAGAGTAAAAATTGACATCTTTTATTCAGAAGTCTTGATTGGTCAATTCAGTGTCCTCTATGAAAAATAGTAACACAGGTACATGGTGATTAATTCAAGCAGGCACACAAAGTACAACATTAGAGCCCATGCTTACGGATAATTTATGTTACTCCATTGCTACCCCTCCACCTTACCTCATACACAAGTATACAGCTGTGCAAACCCTTGTGATGACATCTTGCACAGATGTCACATATGTCACACATATTCACTCAATCCTCACCTACATGGCCTAAGTAAACAAAATCATCCCTACCATATTTCATCAAATCTGTTGCCTTATTTTTTCATATTAAAACATCTTGGATGGAGACCTGGGTTTGATTCCTTGTGATCCGCATGTAGAAAAAAAAAATCTCGGAAATAAAGAAGAATTCTACAATCGATGGAGTCTTGGTTGCATAAATTGTTATATATCACCCTTTTGGATTGCATCCACATTCATTTCATGAATAATTCCTATTGCTTTTAAATTCAAGGGTAAACATAAATAACATAAGTGAAAATTATTTCAAAATCTAATAGGTCCAATATTTCATACTCTAATTTTCTCAGTTATTGTCATAAGGATGCCATGGCTAGCTAGATACTGAGATGCTATAGCAAGTCAAATGTGAAACAATAAGCGATTGTCTAATTTTAAAATTATACATATATAAATATGACATATAACGTATGCCATGTATCATCTGTAATACATCATAAATATACAAAATAAAGGAAGTCTAAATACACTTCCAAAAACATAATTCTGAATCACTAAGTGGTTCATTAATATTGACAGTTTAATTTACAAGACAAATCAGGATAGAGGGAAGAAAGGTGATTTTTTATGACAAATGTGCATTGTCCAAGGTTTTGGTATAAGCCAGCAAGCATGCAGTTGTATGGCTAATGTTGGAGATTATGCAGGTGAGTTTATTTGTTCCAATATTTTCTTAATTGGAAATTAAGATAGTACCAAAAGGATTTCTAATCAGCAATTTTTTCTAAGCCTCTTTCACCTCTTTGTTTTGTAGATCATAGATGACAGGATTCAACATGGGGGTTATTACAACATATAACAAAGCCATAAATTTATTTATTTCCTGTGAATCTACATCTAAGGGGTTCATATACATGGAGAAAGCTGTGCCATAGAACAGACCCATGACAGTCAGGTGGGCTGCCCACCCTGAAAAGGCTTTGCTTCTTCACCTGCTGAGCTGCTTCTGAGGATGTTGGAGAGGAGGATACATAAGAGATACAGATTATGAGCACTTGCACGGGAGGGAGAAGCATGCTGATCACCAGCATGACTGACTGTGTCATGGATATGCCAAACACAAGAACTTCAAGAAAGCCAGAATTTCACAAGTGAAATGATTGATGCTGTTATCACACAGAGAGAAAGATGTAGCATACATGCCACCAGGGCAGTGAGGAGCCAACTGCCATCTGCACACAGACCCTCCTGTTCATGATGACAGAGTATCTCACGGGGTTACAGATGGCCACATACCAGTCATATGCCAACACGGAGAGAAGCACACACTCAGTAGGGCCCATAGAGAGACAGAAGCACATCTGAACAGCACATCCCGAGAATGAGTTGGTGTTTGTCCCTGAGAAAAAGTTTGCCAGCAGTGGAGTGAGAACAGAAGAGGTGTACCAGATGTCCATAAAAGAGAAGTTGCTGAGGACAAAGTACACAGGGGTGTGCAGCTGGGTACACAGGGGTGTGCAGCTGGGAATCCAGAACGCTGATGGAGATCAAGATAATATTTCCCAAAAAGAGGAGATGAAGCACATCAACAGGCGAAGCACAGATAAGAGGATCTCATCTTTAGGGAGTTGGAAAACCCCAGGAAGACAACACCTCTTACAGATGTCCAATTTGGCTGGAACATTTTCTTCTGTCCTGTTCATCTTTTTATGTACCTAGAAGAATTAACATCTTATACTATATACAAAACAAAAGACCACTATCTGATATTTCACTCTATTGAAATTGTTTTCCATGTTTAAAGACTTCTCTAGTTTGGTGAAAATATTAAGTATACATGCTTGAAGGAATCTATCCTTAATAAGGAAAATTCTAAGCAGAAAATCAATAAATAAAAATTCCTCAATCTGCTCTTACTGTTCCCAGACTTTCTTTGGACATTGCAGTGAGGTTTACTTCATAATCATCAGATGAGAGAAGGAGCGAGGAAACAATCTTATGCTGTCTTCCTTCCAAAATGAGATTTACAATTCATCTATGACTGCCATCCATTTGCCTCTGGAACATTGGAATGATTTCCTTCCTGTGGATTGATAATAGTCTTCAGGTAGGCGGGATTCTACTTTCCAATGTCGCGCTTTCTTCAGGCACCAATGCAGATATGTCTCGAATAAATCAGAAGATTCAGTGAATGAAAGATAGTAAAGATTTCTACAGCATAGATTAATTTACCGAAGAATTTGATATTTAAAAACATAATCAGAATTAGCTTCTCAAACCCAGTAAAATGATGACAGATATTTTCAAGGTAGCAGACACATTGTAGATAACTCTCCCATGTTTCAAGAATTACATTCACATCTGTACTACACATTCAGTTCAAAGGACCGTTCATTGGCACCTTAAATATAAGGTAATTTAAGTTGTTTGATGTTACTGAAAAGTTTTTAATTTGTGCGACAAACTAAAATTAAAGTTAAAAATCTATTCATTCAGGATTACAATTTCTGAAACTCCAGGAACAATGCCTACAGATGCAATTATAGTCAACAGGTGGCCTGTTCTAATATCACTGTTCTTCAACAAAAAGTAAACCTGCTGTCCCTTAAATTGTTTGAGAAGGTGTCTTTGCTTCTCATTGTCTTATGAAAGTCAAGTTGGCTAATTTCTATGATATTATGGGAATAGTGGTCACAGTTTCTCCTTCATGATGAGGGAGGGTATCGTGATATCTGCCACATGAAGTACTACTTTAAATGGTGCACAACAAGGATGGGAAGCTGAGAAATTAAGAACTCATTTATTGTTCATCATGGCACAAAAAGAAGACTTAGGAGAGGTGACAAAGAACCTGGAATTTTCCCTTCATGGAGAGGCTTTTCTGGGAAGGCAGTTCCATTGACTAATGGTCCTTGACCCTTCAGAAACCTGGAGAAGGCTCTGTTTATTTGAGTGGTGCTTTGTAATCCTTGTACACACTTACCCTTTTTCCAACTGAGGGGCTGATGCTGCATGGTCGATGGTAGTTTGGGGAAAATGCACTGTCATTTCCTCACTGTATAATTGGATACTTTCTTGTTAGTAAAAATCAATAATCAAATCAATTAATCAGTTACCTATATCATTTATCATAGGTATTCCTCTTTCAGAGAAGGTTATAAAGTTGAACTCTTGCCAGGATTTTGAAAACATGACCAGAAATCCCCATCTCACTATATATTGTATTACATTAGGATTGCAGCCTTGAAAGCTTTCATTAACTCTGTTTCCACAAGAAGGAAATCTTTAAGGTCCTGAAATGATAAGCTTCAATTACTAAATACAGAAAAGCTCGGGTAAAAGGAAACCTTGATCTTTAGTGCTAAAAACTTGTTCCACTTCACCACTTCAGTGTATCATATAGATTAGCAGATTATCCTCATTAAAAATTGTTTTATTCATTTGATTCATCTGATATATTCTTATCAGATTGGCAGTGAGGCATACATCTTGTGAGAAACAACCCACATAGTACCTTAGATGTAGTACATGCACAATTATTATTCAATTTCTCTCCCTTGAATGTATTTCTACTTGCCTCTTGAATCCCCCTCCTTTCTTTCTTTGTCCCCTTCTCAGAGTTTCTGTACTTATTTGATTATGTCAAATATGCTATTCTTTCCTCATTTAGACAATATACCTTGTAACCTAAACATATGACTGGAGATAGGAAAAAAACTGACTGACATATGCATCCGGAGCCTGCCCACCTCATTCCCCAACTCTCTTCTAAATTTCTTTATTCAATACTCCTCTCAACTCAGTGTTATGTAAGTGTCCTATGTGATATATGTAGGCACATGCTTGTAGTTCCAGAAATGAATCATGTGTGTTGATCTTATTGTATCTGGAGGAAGGTCACCAGGGAGCATTGTTTTAAGTCCAACCATCAGGGTTTGGGGTGGTCGCCAGTGACTAAGACTGATGAAGTCTGCTCAATTGACATGCTGCTATATAGGAAGCAATAATTCACAGTTCTATCTTGGAGAGAGTGCAAAGAACTCTGAAAGAAAGAGAAACTCTGAAATTCCATGGAATTTATTGTATAGAAGAGAAAAAGCCAAATATCTTGTTAAGTTTCCTGACACTTATAAATCTCTAGTCTTCCCTAACTCTGTTAATAGCCATGACTGTCATTCATGGATTTATGTAAAAAATAAAACTTTTCTGTGATGCTTTTTCTCTCCCTTACCCCTCCAATACAAAATACCCCATCTGCCTGAAAAGACTGCGTCAGGATCACAGCATCTAATGCTGGGGAACTATCTCATGCCAGACTAGCTTGATCAGAATTACCCTCCAACAATGAACAATTATAAACACTGGTTGAAGTATGAAAAATAACTCTCTGGGGGCCCTAGACATCAATCCAATCAGTTGGTACTGTAGGAGACCAAACTCTGTGAGAGGAGAACCACCATGGGGGATGTCCATGTTCATATGGATTTCACTTCAAGGGAAGCTGGTGGAGTTCAAGCAAAAAGCCAGAGTTTAATAGAGCTGAGAAAGAGGAAATAAGCATTTTGAGGCTGTTGGAGAACTTGAACTGATAAATAACTAAATAGTGAACCACTGACAGAGATCCCATAATATAGGCAAAATCTGCCTTCTAACCCTTGGCCAACCTATGAATTCGGCAAGTGTAGAGTGAGATTCCTTGGAACCTAGGGAGATGTGACAATGAAGGCCGAAAGAGTGGTCAGTGACTTCTGCAACAGCTTGCTGCAGGGGAGACAGGGTTAGCTTCAAGCCCCACCAGAGTAAAGGGGCTTGGTAAATGCCTCAGGATTTCCACTGAAACCCTTGTCCTTTCTCCTAGCATCAGACACTCTGGCACATAATAATGAAGGTGGTTTCCTCACACATGGTGGAGAGGATAGGAAAGAGGAGGGCAAAGTATATAAATTAATAAGTATCTCATTTCATACCATGGACTAAAAATTAAGTCTATTTTTTTTAGACTAAAAAAAGTCTAATTTATTTAATATTCTTCAAAGAACCATGTATTTTAGAGTATGGGTTTATTTGCTATAAGTAATTCTTTATCCAGAGATAATCTGTAAATGGTGAAAAGATAAGGCTCGGGCGGGTCACGGTGGCTCAGCAGGTAAGAATGCTTGCCTGCCATGCCCGAGAACCCGGGTTTGATTCCTGGTGCCTGCCCTGGTAAAAACAAAAACAAAAACAAAAAAAGATAAGGTCTCCTTATCCAAGCATATATCATTAGTCTCCTTGCTCATAGGTTCAGTTGATAAGAGCTTCATAATGGTCATCTGCCTAATGCTTTCCTGGTCCTTCTTGGAGCATACTCCATAAATGGAGGCAGGGTATCATAGGCACATTATTTACCTCCTTCATCCATGATCAGTTGGAGATTACTGTCATAAAGGTTTTGCATTTTACGATAAGGTGATTTATATGCGTTTACTGAATGCAGAGTGAAACAATTTAACAATCCATACTGTAATCCCAAGTGCAACCACAAGAATGATTAGAAGGAAATATAGCAAAAAAGCTAACAGAGGCGATATAATGGTATACTGAGAATAATTTAAAACTTCATTAACTTAAAATAATGCAGTTATATGGAATAAAACCGACAGCAAATTTACAGAATTAAACAAAAACGTAAGAATAATTATATTAAATATAAATGGGCTAAAGGCGCCTAGTAAAACAAGATGGTAAGAAGGGATAAAAAGAAACACACAGCTTTATGCTTTAGAAAACATCCTTAAACCAAAGACACAGACAAGTTGAAAAGTATTTACTTACATGCAAAACAAAGTGAAAGAAAGCTGCCATGTCTATACTAATGTCAGACCAATTAACTTCAAAAAAGTGAATATTAAAAGTTGTAGAAAATGAAACATTAAATCATCAAGAAGAAATTAAAATAAAAAGTCAATGTACAGTTAGCCAAGAACATAGACTAAAATCCATGAAACAAAAATTGACAAGGATGAAGAGAAAAGGGGACAAATCTGTGATCATATCTGAAGAATTTTCACCCTCATTTTCAATAATTGATAGAATACATGGATAAAATTCAGGACCTGTTTTCTAATCCATTCTGCCAGTCCATGTCTTTTTTTGCATGAGCAGGCACTGGGAATTGAACCTGGGTCTCTGGCATTACAGGCAAGAACTCTGCCTGCTGAGCCACCATGGTCCGCTCAATTCTACGTCTTTAGATTGGGCAGTTTAATCCATGAACATTTAGTGTTATTACTGTAATGGCAGTACTTTCTTCTACCATTTTGCCTTTTGGATTTTATATGTCATGTCTAATTTTTTTTCTCTTTTTACCTTTGTTGATAGTCTTCATTTCTACACTCTTCTCCATACCTCTCTCTCCTGCTTTTTCTTATCTGCTTCTAGTGCTCCCTTTAGTATTACTTGCACAGCTGGTTTCTTGGTCACAAATTCTCTCAGTGATTTTTTGTCTGGAAATGTTTTAATTCCCCCCTCATTTTTGAAGGACCGTTTTGCTGGATATAGATTTCTTAGTTGTCAGTTTTTCTTTTTTAGAATCTTAAATATATCATACCACTGTCTTCTCACCTCCATGGTTTCTGCTAAGAAATGTATATGTAGTGTTATTGGGCTTCCCTTTTAAGTGATGGATTGCTTTTCTCTTGCAGCTTTTAAAATTCTTTCTTTCTCTTTGACATATGACATTCTGATTAGTACGTGTCTTGGAGTACATCTATCTGACTCTATTCTTTTTGGGGTATGATGCACTTCTTGGATCTGTAATTTGAAGTCTTTATAAGAGTTGGGAAACTTTCAGTGATAATTTCCTCTATTAGTATTTCTCCTTCTTTTCCCTTCTCTTCTTCTTTTGGGACACCCACAACACTTTCATGTGCTTCCTGTTGTCATTTAATTCCCTGAGTCCCTGTTCATATTTTTCCATTCTTTTCCCTATGTTTCCTTTTGTTTGTTGGATTTCAGATGTCCTGTCCTCCAGTTCACTAATCCTTTCTTCTGCCTCTTGAAATCTAACATTGTAGGTTCCCACTGGATTTTTTTTTCTTTTTGGGCAGGCACCAGGCAATGAACCCGGGTCTCCAGCATGGTCTGCTGAGCCACTGTGTTCAGCCCTCCATTTTTTTTTTAAATTCTCTTCTACTGTGCCTTTCATTCCCATAAGTTTTGTGATTTGTTTTTTCATACTTTTAATTTTTTATTTTTCTTTGCCCATTGTCTTCCTTGTATCCTTCCTCAATTTGTTGCTTTGATTTTTGATGAGATTTTCCATGTCTGTGTGAACATCCTGAATTTATTGTTTCAATTCCTATATCTCATTTGAATTGTTAGTTTTTCTTTTGACTGGATGGGAGGTGTCTTTAGCAATGAGTGATGTTTAATTTGATTAGCTGGAGGCTTAAAAGTGGAGCCAGAGACAAAGAAGCAGCTCAGGGCAGCCCAGTACAGCTCAGCTCAGAATGCAGAATTGACACAGACACAGACATTTGGAGATGCAGAAAAGAAACGCCCTGAGAAAAGGCATTTGAACTCAGAAGCTGGAGGGAAGGCCAGCAGATATCATCACATGCCTTCCTATGTGATAGAGAAACTGTAAATTAGTAACTAAATAAATCCCCTTTATGAAAACCAATCCATCTATGGTGCATTGCATTCTAACAGCCTTAGCAAACTATAACAGATTTTGGTACCAGAGGAGTAGGGTGCTGCCATGTTTGCAAATACCAAACATGTTGGAATGGCATTTTAATTGGATAAGGGGAGGATTCTGGAAGAATTATGAGAAGCTTTTTAGAGAAAGCCAAGATTGCTTTGAACAGACTGTTGGTGGAAATATGGACTCTAAAGATAATTCTGTTGAGGACTTTGACAAAAATGAAGAATGTGCTATTGCAGATTGTTTTAAGGTGGCAGAAATTTGGTAAAATTGAGTCCTGGTGCTGATGGAAGGGAGAATTTGAATATAATGATCTGCAGTACTTGGCTGAGAAGATTTCCTAACTGAGTGTGGAAGGTGCAGCCTGATTTCTTATAGAATAATGAGATAAGAAAAGTATAAGCTAAGAACTGAGCTTTTAGGGACAAAGAAATAAGAAATTGATGGTGTAGAAACTTCTGGGCTTCCAGAGAGTGAGCCCTCGGGAATAATGCCTCTTGTGAGGATTTAACAAAATGTGGAAACAGTCAGTCATTACAAGACAATCCAGGATTGAAGATGGAGTTGTCCAAAAAGGATTTGTGGAAAGTCCTATTGTCTGATGGCTTTGATCCCTTACATGTCATGTCAACATGTATATAAATTTTGTGAGATTTATATAAACAGAACCGCTGCCAGTCTGGACTAAAAGGGACAGTAAAAAGAAAGAAGGAAGGAAAAATAAACTTGGAGGCAGAACCTTGGAAGCTAAGGTCTGGAAGCTGGGGCCAGGAGAGCGAATCTACCTGTGCATGTGAAAGGGATGAGTTTGCCCCAGAAGCAAAAGGTGGGCCTTCCACCTTGATATTCAGGAAGAGTTCTAATTCCTCAGGCCTCAGAGAGTGTGGAGCACAACCCCTGGGGATTGGGAAGAGCCCAAGGGTTTGAATGTGTGCTGGGGAGATGGCAAAGAATACCGGTGCCACCCAGATGCTTGAGGAGGGTCAGGCCAAGGAAAAGGTAGTCTCTTCAATGTTCGCCAACATTTCAACCCTCATCCCAGTGTTTGGAGAGAACAGGGCCACTGCATAGGTCTTCAGAATAGTTGGAAATGCTGCTTTCTAGATGCTGAGGATAAATTTCAGACTTTGAAATCTAACGGTCTTTGCCTTGCAGGTTTTCAGAATTGCTTAAGTCCCGTGTGACAGTTAAGTTCAGGTGCCAACTTGTCCAGGTGTGGTACCCAGCTTTTCTGTTGTTAGGGACTTAAATCATCAGCATGTGAAATTTACATATGGTTGATTACATCTGCAGTCAGCTAAGGGGAGTGCCTTCCACAATGAGTGACATTTTAATTTTATCAACTGGAGGCTTAACAGGGGAAGTCAGAAAAGAGAGTAGCAGCTCAGAAGAGCTCAGCAGAGCACAGGAGGCCAGCCAGCAGCCTGGCACACCTCAGCTCAACTCTCAGAGCCAACACAGACCCAGACATCTGGAGATGCAGAGTGAAAACACGTGGAGAAAAGCCATTTGAGCCAGACAGAAGCTGGGAGAGAAGCTCAGCAAATGTTGCCAGGTGCCTTTCAAAATGTGTAAATTTTTAACTGAATAAAGCCCCTTTATAAAAACCACCATTCCATTTCTGATATGTTACATTCTGGCAGCCTTACAAAATTAAAACATGTGGTGACCCCTGTTTTCCATCCAATTTCTCCCCATGGCAACCGGATCATTTATCCTGTGACTGTTTCTTCTTTGCGTATTAGAAGCAGATGACTTGCATTAAATTCACAGGTCCACAGCCAGAGGATAATTTTGCCTTATCAGATTATGTCTGTAACTGACTTTGAGGAGATTGTGTACTATTTTTGAGTTGGTATTGTGTTTGTATTGTTACTGAAATGGTTTAAGGATTTTGTGATACTGTGATGAAACAAATGTATTTTATATATGGAAAGATTTAGTGCATTGTATGCAGAACAGATGAGCATTGTTAGCTGAGAAAAATATGTCTGTTATTGTTTTCTATTTAGAAATTAAGTGTGGTTTAAGGTGATATGTATAGTTGCCAAAGTGACAAGGGGTGGATACTGTAGTAGTTAGGTTCTGCTGTCAACTTGGGCAGGCAATGATGCTCAGTTGTTCTTTGCTTTAGGCTTAAATTAAAAGTATGTGAAATTCATCTGTGTCTGATTACATCTGCAGTTGGCAAAGGGGACGGCTTTCTGCAAAGAGTGACATTTAATTTGATGAGCTTGAGGTTTAAAGGTGAGTCAGAAGAGAGAAAAACAGCTCAGCACAGCCCAACACAGCTAAGCTAAGCACTCAGAGCCAATATATCCAGAAGTTTGCAGATGCATGAAGGAAATGCCCCAGGGAAAGCCATCTGAACCCAGTGTCTGGGAGGGAAGGCTAGCAGACATCCAGTGTGCCTTCCCGTGTGACAGAGAAACTGAGAGGAAAGCATGCTGCCTTTCCTTTGAAGGATTGTAAATTTGTAATTCAATAAATCCCCTTTAAAAGGGCTAATCCATCTCTGGTGTCTTGCATTCCAGCAACCGTAGTAAACTGAAACAGTGATCAATGTAATTAGCAATAATTTGCCAGAAAATAACCATAATTTTTAAAAGGGAAATCAAACAATCATCCCTTAGTGTCATAAAATTTTAAATGGCCAGACTCTAAACAAAATTACAAAACATGCAAAAAGAAGAGAAATTTTCCCTGAAATAAGATAATCAATAGACACAGACTTATAACTGACAAATGTTGGAATTAGCAGATAGGCAGTTAGAAGAAAAACAAGAACAAAATGAGGTAAGAAACAGAAGTTATTTTTTAAAAGAACCAAAATATAACTTCAAGAGATTAAATATACAAGATGTGAAGTGACAGTTTTACTAGATGGTATTAATAGCACATCAGACTGTGCAGATGAAAAGCTGTGTGAATTTGAAAGATTTATAATGAACTATAAAGAGAAAAAATAACTGAGAACAAAAAATAAACCAAGCTTCAGTGACCCACAAAGAATATTGAGTTCAGTGTACATATCTTTCTCAGCAGAAGAGAAGAGAGAGGAAAAAGATTAAAAATATGGGGAAAAAATCAGCCAAAATTTTCCACAGAAAAACTTAACCCAGAAACTCAACAAACCACAAACAATATAAACATATAAGCGCACACACTAAATCACTTCATCACAGCATAATAAAGTGTGTGAAAATCATTACTAAGAAGAAAATCTTAAAATCTGCCAGAGAAAGAGTTATATACAGAGAATAAATATAATACTGATGGCAGACATCTCATTGGGAGCAATGCAACTCAGAAAAAATGTAACGATATCTTCAATGTGATGAAACAATTTAAAAAGACTTCACAGCTGGAATTCTACATATAGTAAAAATTCCCTTTAAGAATATTGTATGATTCCACTGATTTGAAACAATTACAATAAGCAAACTCATAAAGTCAGACTATGGAATATAGGTTACCAGGGGACGTGGTGGGGGGTGGGGGTAGGTTGCCTTAGGGAATGGGAATAAAAGGCTTAAAATGTACAGGGTTCCTATTTAGAATGATGGAAATGTTTTGGTAATGAATGGGGGTGATGGTAACACAACATTGTGGACAGCACTGAAAGCATATCTGAAACTGCTTAAAGGGGATATGTTAGATTGTATATATGGTAACAGAATAAATTTTTTAAAAAAAATCATGGAACTACACTATATAGTGAACCCTAAATTAAATCATGGATGTTACTTAATAGTAGAATCATAAAAATATGCCACCATCAGTTGTAACAAATGACACCAATGTAAGGTGTTGATCGTGGGGTGGTACATGGAAGTCCTATATTTTATGCATGATTGTTCTATAAACTCACAGCTTCTCTAATAAGAAATAATTACTTAAAAAATAAAATTAAATAAAAAATAAATTGAGGGGGCGCCTTAAAAGATTAAAAGGACCAAGAAAGATATTATATGCTTTTGTTTTGCTGAAAAAGTCCCTAATTTGCTTTCATTTGAAGCATATTTTTACTGTATATTGATTTCTGGATTTTATTTTCTTTCACCACTTTAAATATATCATTCCATTGGTCTGACTTGCATAGATTCTGAGAAGAATCTGCATTATTTCTTATCTTTATTGTTCAGTACTTAATGTGTCTCTTTTTCCCTGGCTTCTTTAAAATGTCCTCATTATTATTGGTTTTCAAAAATATGATCACACTGTCTTTTGATGTGATTTTTTCTTCATGTTTGCCTTGACTTTGTTATCCTGAGGTTCTTGGATCTTTGGCTTTATATCTTTCATGAAATTTAGAAACTGTCGGTTATAATTTCTTAACATATTTTGTCTGCTTTCCCTTCTCCCTCTCCATCCTTTGAGATTTATTTGTACATATGGTAGACCACCTGATATTTTTCTCCAACTTACCAAATCTCTGTTCATTTTGCCTTCAGTCCTTGAAGTTTATTTAGTTCATTTAGTATATTTTCTTTTACTGTCTTCTAGTTCTCTGATCATTACACAGTCACTGTCTCTAGTCTATTAACACCAACCAATAAAATTTCAAATATTGTATTTTGGGGGTCTGTTTTTTCTATTTCCCTTGGCATTATGTTTATTTTTCAATTTCAATTTATTATGTTTATAACAGCTTATTTAAATCCCTTTTCTTCTAATTCTATTATCTCTGTCATTACTCAATCAGTATCCATTGACTGATTTTTCTCTACATTATACGAGCTTGCTTCTTTGCATAATGAATTTATTAGATGGTATATACTGTGAATTTTACTTTGTTGAGTTGCTGGTTTTTGTTGTTTTCTTTTAAAGAATGTTGATGTGGTGTATTTTGTTCTGGGAAGCAATTAAATCTCTTGTATGTTAGTATATCCATTTTGAATTTTTAAAACAGTTTTTAAGGCAAATCTAGAATAGTCCTTTCTATAGAGCTACTTTAACCCCACAATTAAGATGTGACCATTCTGAGTCTCCACTGAATATGGCATAATCTTAATAAAAGTATACTCTTGGAGAAAATTGAATGATTCCAGGCCTGTATGATCTCTAATAATTGCTTGGTTTATAGGCCACTGGTGATTTTTATTTTCTCACCACTCACTTTTTGCTTTTCAAGTATCTCCCTGCTGGAAAAGGAAGATGCAATTACAAAAAGAGGAAAAAATATACCGAAATTTTAGTTAGATTGAATTTGAATGTATCAATATGAACACATGGTTATGTATATAGATCTATCTATATCTATATATAGATTTAAAAATAGGGATGCTCATATATTTCACAACTGTGTTTATTGAGAAAAAAGTGAAACACTAATAGCAATGAGCACATCTAGTGCCCAAACCTTGGTTTCTAAATACTCTCTCTATTAAAATAACAGACTCATGGAGAAATGGCAATTTCTGAGGTTTGAGCGTGGAAAGTATAAGATAAGCATGAAATAGTTTGTTTTGCCAGAAAGTCAGGGTACTCAGGGTATCATGGGTGCATGTCGACAGGACACAGGAGCCAGCTCAAAGGGGGTGTGGTGGTGGTTATTAGCAAAATTCAGGACAAATTGATCATCAACATTAATAATAGCGATAACAGATTATTCAATAGGATAAAATAAGAAATTGTGAGTCCAAATGGATTTAATATATTAATGGAAAAATAAATAAATGAATTAAAAGGGAAAGCTGATTAAAAAATCAATAAAAGCATCATGCAAATTATGTAAATTTTAAAAAAGAAAAACTCTTCCTTAGAGCAAAATCCCAATGAATAACTGTATAGAAATAATAGAAGTAATGCAATTAGAATATCATCAGGTGACAACTACGATAAGAATTAATCCAAATAAGATTCACCAGTTGATACTAAACCAGGCCATACAAATTTGTTGAGAAATGGGTATTTACATAATCTCATGTTCCCAAAAGATACTTATACATACCAAAGGAAAAAATAGTAATGTTTTGAGGAAAAATCTCATAGTCATCACCTAAATCCTGTGATCAGTGTAAACACTTGCAGTAGTGAGTCAAATCAGCATCATATGTCTCTTGATAGAAGGCACTGACAGGCACACACACAGACTCCATGGTATTCCTGCCGACAATTGCACAACTTGATTTCTTATCATGAGGAAATGTCAGACAAACCCAATTCAAAGGAAATTCTACAAAATAATCTGCCTCCAAATATGTTTAGGTGAGGAAAAACAAGGACTGGCTGAGGAACCAGTACAAATGAAGAGACAAATATGATATGACAACTAAATGCAACATTTTAGCTGGATTGAATCCTTATTGTGAAAAGAAAAATTCTACAAAGAGATTATTTTGGAAATTGGTGAAACCTGAATAAAGATTATGGATTCAATTAGGAGTCAGCAACTTTTTCTCCAAAGTGCCCAATAGTAAATATTTTAGGTTTTGGGCAGCACAGGGTCTCTGTCCCAACCACTCAACTCTGCTGTAGTGGCAGGCAAGCAGTGGTAGAAAATATGCAAACAAATGAGCATGCTTTAATCAAATAAAACATTATTTTGGACTATAGACTTGAAAAACACATTAGTGTTTACCAGGGGCAGAGGATGCAAATACAAAGGGGTAGCATGAGGGAGTTCTTTGTACATGGAAAGAATACGCTCTGTTGTCAGTTAACAGTATTAAGTCAATGTCAATTTCCTGTTCAGGTATCGTACTACTTGTCACATAATCTGCTACCACTGGGGGAAGCTACTATGCTTTTTTTTTTTTTTTTTGCAATTTCTGTGAGTCTATATTTATTTCCAAGTTAAAAGTTTATACTATTTATTGACATTTCATTTTGGCTTACATATAATTTTACGACACAAAGTATTATTCTTTTTAGATTTCAACAATTTAAAAATGTAAATATTCTTTTCTCATAAGTTAAACAAAAATAGGTAGTGGGCAATGATTTGATAGGCTAACCATTACATTAGATATAGTATTTTTTCTTCATTTTGATAATAGTATTTTAAGTATTGTGTCATGGTCAGGTTCATGTGTCAATTTGGCCAAGTGGTGTTACCTGTTTTCTTGGTAGGGCAAGTGCTGGCCTATCTTTTGCAATGAGGACATTTCATAGAATTAAATCATGATCACGTCAGCTGTATCCACAGCAGATTCCATTTGTAATCAGCCAAGGGGAGTGTCTTCTGCAATGAGTGATGCTTAATCTAATCACCGGAAGCCTTTTAAGGAGGATTCAGAAGAGACAGGCTCTCTTCCTGCTTCAGCTGCTAAGCCTCTCCCGTGGAGTTCATCCTGACCTTCCATTGGAGTCGTCAGCTTCACAGCCTGCCCTATGGATTTTAGACCCTATGTTCCCACGGTTACGTGAGACACTTTTATAAATTTTATATTTATGAGTATTTCCTGTTGATTCTGTTTCTCTAGAGAACCTTAACCAATACATATGGTAAAAGATTGTCTTTGTTTTTAGGAAATGTATTTTAGGAAATACATAATGATATGTAATGTCTGTATCTCCCTCTCAAACAGTTCAAAAACAAACAAATAGTGTATGTGGTATGTATGTATGCATGTAAAAAGAGGGAAGGATAAAGCAAATGTTAATATTTGAATATTCTGGTGGAAAGATTAAGTTACAATTCTCAGTGAACATATTTTTCTTTAGTCTTATTGATTAACAGTTTTCCTACTCAGCAAATATTTCACAGCAGCGTTTACATCCTTATTTCTCAAACTATAGGTTATAGGATTTGGCATAGGGGTCACTACTCCATAAAACACGGAAATAAGTCCCTCTGAAGCTTGTATCTTGTTTTTTCCAAGCATGTCTTGAGATTTGGGTTTTGCGTACATAAAGAAAATGGTACCGTAAACTATGGTCACCACAGTTAGATGCAAAGAGCAAGTGGAAAAGTCTTTGTGTCTCCCTGTGGCTGATTTCATTCTCAAGATGGTATAGAGGAGAAACATATAGGGGAATAAGATGACCAGCAGTGGAAGAACCAAGAAGGCCATGTTGGACACCAGCATGGTGATGATGTTGAGGGATGTATCAGCACAAGCTAATTTTAGGACAGCTAAGATTTCACATAAGAAATTATTAATAATGTTATCCCCAGAGAAAAGCAACTGCTGGCAAGATCTGTTTGCACAACTGAGTGATGCCACCAGAGAACTGTGATATGGAAGTCATCAGCACAAACACCACCTTGCTCATGATGATGGGGTACCTCAGAGGGTTGCAGATGGCCACATAGCAGTCAAAAGCCATCATGCCAAGGAGGAAACACACTGCTGACTCCGTGGCAAATCAAAGGACCATCTGCACTGCACATTCAGAGAAGGAAGTGCTTCTTTTCTTTGAGATTAAGCTCACTAGTGTTGAGGGAATGGAGGAGGATGTGTAGCAGATATCCAGGAAAGAGAGATTTCCTAGGAGGAAGTACATGGGGTTGTGAAGGTGAACATCAAAGATGATTGCTATTATAAGAACACCATTGCCAGTAAGAATCACTAGATGCATCATAAGAATTAGAGCAAAGAATGTGATCTCAAGTTTTGGATGGCCAGAACGACCCAGAAGAATGAATTTTCTCACAAATGTCTGGTTAGTACTATTCATGTCTCAGCTTCAGGCAAAGAACACCTACAATAAAATTTTCACTATAAAGTGACAAATGTAACAAATGTCTTGAATAAGTATTAGAACAAAGTGAAATAGTAAGAATGTTGGCTTAGGAACTCTCATCTGTTTATTTGCAGCTATACCTGGGAAGTACACTGGTACTTGGAAATTGAGGTTTCTATGCCCCGTGGCTAATGTATTGAGGTCAAGATACAATCAGAAACAAATTCAGAAGTAACCTTTCCTGCAGTCCATAACATAGTCTTGAGTTGAGGTTTCTAAAATCCCTGGAATGTTACAGACTATAGACCTGACTTTATTTCATTAGACCCCGTGAGTGGGCAATGGTGAAAGCAAAAGACAATTCAATAAGAACTGGAACTGAGACTAGATAATTAACATAGAGGTTCAATATTTGAATTGACCTACAGTACAATTTAATGTCTGTTCAAAGGCATTGTGTTTTTGCACAAACAGTTCATTCTTAATCTTTATGTTTCTTGGGGCAAAACCACAGCATGTATGATGAACAATATTTGGAGAACAGCATGTAATCTCTCTTGACTTTTTTTATTCTGCGCTTTCAGAGTAATTCTTGATAATGTATTTGTTCAAATCAATTCTGAGAAAAGAGTAATCATATTAAATGTGTGTACATATGCATAGCATCTTATGCTTTACAAATTAAATTAACTTTACCAAATAATATAAATCAATTATTCTTTTTAATCCTCATTTATTTTTCAAATTTGAAAGACAGAATGCAGCCAAGGATATCTAACATGAAAAAGGGAACATGAAGCTCAGATCTTTTCCAACAAATTCTAGAGCTTTTTAGGGTTACAACACCACAAATTATTGTACCTTGTCTCCCCTCTAAAGAATATCTAGAAAATTGGCCTTGGAGGAATAATGAAGTGAATCAATTATTTCAGTCTTTCAAAATTTCAGATGCAAATATCACCCAGGGATCTTGGCGAACTGCAAATTCTGGGGCAGGATTTGTGAACATGCATTTCTTGTAAGCTTCCAAGGAACGCTGAATCTGTTGGGAATGGGTTCACACTTTGAATAGCAAGACTTTAGCTTATCTGTAATGAGTAGGCAGATAAACCAGATGTTTTTGGCCTCAGTGTTTGTCTTTTGCTTTATCGTATGGATTAGCTTCACCACCTGTAAAATTACCAAGAACAATGTTTTACAGCAAATATCAGGGTCACATCTCACTGTTCAGTACCTTTCAGAAAAAAATATTATTGAAAATCAAATTTTATAAGAATAAGATAAACTTTGTTAGACTACTACATGGAATATTACTGATAGCCTACCTCGGATCCAGTCCCATTCCAAGCAGAGTAAGTGTAAGAAAAGAAGCAAATAAGATGTCTGCCATGGCAAAGTTCACAATCTCTGGGGGGAACAGGAAAGCTACATGTGGAACAATTTGATATAGAATATACTTTGCATGACTCTTATATGTATTCCCAGAAAGACTTTAGTGAAAAATAAACAAATCAAGAAAGTGTTCAGGAAGACTTTTTGATGTAGGTTGTGAGGCAAGGAGAGGATTAGACAGGTGTAAAAGAGAAGAGAGGAGGAGGGGTATCTCAGAGTGGAGAACAGATTGAGCAAAGTTTAGTAGTAAACAGATTATCATTTCCTTGTATTTGGACAAGGAAGTTTCTATGGAAATTTAGGACAAGCATATCTGAGAAGATAAATAAGGGAGGTGTAGGTAAAGTTTGAAAAATCAAGCTAAAATGGCTAATTCTTTTTATGGGGAAGAGATATCTACCTTTAGAAAGCACCAAACAGGGGTGAGTATTTACACCCTGTGACTCAAACTCTGCTCCAAACTTGACATCATACAATATGGTTTTATGAGCAGAAAGATGACACAAAGAAATGAAACATTTAGATTAATGAGATCATCAGTAAATACTGACTGGTACATCAATATTCAAGTTTCCATAATCACCACCTATTTTCAGGTTAACCAAGATTACAAGTTTGGGGTTCTTGTGGGCTCCCAGATTTGGAAATAAATGTCAACAATCGGGTGGTAGAATTCTCGCTTGCCATGCCAGAGACCCTGGTTCAATTCCTGGTGCCTGCCCATGTTAAAAAAAAAATGTCAGTAGTCATACTACTCCACTCTCTTACTCAATTCCTCATATGATAATAGATGGAAAAACTTTCTCTACAGGATATAATGCCTTAAATTGAAAGCCAACAGGGATTCTCAATACAGAAAAAAGTTGGTTAAAGAATAGAAGAATAGAATCCATTTGACTTGGATGAGAGAGACAAATGAGGGAATATTGGATCTACATCTTAGAGATGACAAAATTGAACTTCAAAGGGATTTTGTTTTTATTTTTTGCCTTAAGGTCTGAAGTACTTACAAACCCTTCATTTTCATTTATTCAAACAGCTTTTATTGCAGGCTTCTATGTGCCAGATATCAGGCTTGAAATCGAGTTAGCTTGACTGAGGTTACATGCCTGATAATGGGCAAAGGTAAGACCCAAAGCCCATGCTCTTTCCACTGCCCACCTGCTTAACTGATAGTATTAGAGCCTGCATAGAAATCACATGCCAACAACAGAGACGTGTCAGTGTGTACCAATAGATAAAGGAAGCTCATAAAGACAGGACTTGTCTGTACTCAGTTAACAGTGTAGAAGGATAGTATCTTAGTCTTAAGGCTGCTTGACTTCCTATGATGGAGGAAGGCTCAGTTCTGTGGGAGTCAATCACATGCCTGAGAAAACTCTACTTCCTTAGAAATGGTTCTACACACATTCCAATTACATTGGATGATAAATCTAAGTTATCCCCTATCGGGGTCCAGAAATTTGTCAGAGGATGCCTTGGATAAGGGAGCCCAGTCCTGAATACCAACAGAAGAAAGGTGAAAAGACATGGACTTACTGGGAATCATAACAGTGTCTCAGGTCCAGCCCCACTGGAACCAGGCCTGGAGAGTCCATTGGTTCCCCTTCCAGACAACTGCAATATGATGCAACTTAGGCCACCTAAACTGCTCCTCCATGACACCTGCTCCAAGCTTTTCCCTCCCAGGCAGGAATCCCCTCAGCAACTCAAACCCATCGTGAATCAGTCCTTCCCAGGCTGCCTTTGTTTTCTTCTGCTCCCAGCACCTTAAGCTGCTTATCTTGTGTTTAGTGAGATAACTAGAGGCATGGGGAAAGAGCTGGTCTGTCTTGTCCATCCCTCTACAATTACTGTTTACCACAGGGGCTTCATGTAATAGTTGGGTTTTGATTGTCAGATAAATAAAATCTAATATTTATTTGAGACTCTTAAGCAATTTCCTTGTACAGTATTTTTTTTTTTTTATCCCATGATCAGGGCAACTTTAGCATGCCCCAATTGTTCATTTGCAGCAGACTCTGAGTTAAAAAAAAATATTAATAACTTTCAGTTAGTACTAGTAAAATGCCATTTTATACAGAGAATTGCCACATTAATCAATGTAAGATAACCAAATATTTATTTAAACAGATGGGTTTAGAATAGGGCAACACTGTTGGGACTTAGGATCAAAATTTGGTCTCTAATTTAAAGCCTTGGTTTTCTCATTTGTAAAATACTCGTAAAAATATTTGCCTTACATTTTTCATAGGGTTATTGTGAATAAAATGTCAGTTAGCTTGTCAAAATACTGGTATGGCTTAATGATACTATATAGTTAATAATAAAATAGCAATAATAATAAACAGGTTTTGGTAATAATAATTCACAGTTGTGTTGCTTCAGGTTGTTCATATAACAAATTCATATTTTTAATAAAACTTTTATTTATAAGTTGAAAGATACAGTTTCATGTGTTTTCAAACTTACCTTTATACTGATAAATTATTTGCACTCATTGTAAAAGCCAGTTAATTTATCCTTAATATTTATGTCAGCATTCCCAATTAAGATCAGGTTCAACAAATGATGCCAGATTTAGAAGAGTAAATATTTGTTATGCAACAGTGATTGTAATTGTTCCCTAACTCCCAAAGCAATTTAAAGTTGGAGTGAGAGATGAGTGGAATAGCTAAAGTTCTTGGGGCATCAGGGACACTGTCCGACAGACCCAATTAAGAGTGGTGTTGGAAATGAATTGTGCTGAACAAAATTTAAAAAAAAAAGAAGGAAGAAAGTTTTCCTACCATATAACTTTAAGAAATAGGACAAATATTTACCAAATAAACCTTATGAAACATGAGAGATTTTAAATTCAAAATATATTTACCTAAAGAAAGTTAAAGCCAATTGCTAGATATGAAAAAATTGTATAGATATTATGAGTAAAATAAAACAGGTTTTGCTTAAATTAAATATGTTTTATTCAACTTTTTGCTTGCTTTGTTTGTCCTCTTTAGGAAAAGTTAATGTTTTCTGAGATTTGCCAACAGAACTTTCAAACAAGCTTGATTCAGTACTGTCCCAAGACCAAAAAAACTAGGCAAAGAGTTAGGCATGGATTTTATTGAGACTTAACCAGGAAATCTTTCCTGGTGGTGGCCATCCAGAAAAAAGAAGTCAGGGCTCTGCAAAAGGGCAGGGAGGGCAAGAGAACAGAGCTTCAGCAGACTGTCATGACACAGGTTTCTAGAGATTTGTCATCAACAGTGGTCAAGGGAGGGGGAGTTTTAATGCTTTGTTTCTGAAACCCTCTGTACATTCTACATCCCTACCACCACCCAAGAAGTCTGATGACCTTTAACTTCTGTCCTGGTCATTGTAGGTGGCTATGTACAGTGATTTATCTTAATATGGAGGGGAAGGGGCAGGCCCTGTGTCCCCAGCACCCCATGCAGCAGATTACATTCACTGTAGGACAGATTTGTGTCCATATTCTACAACAACGGTATGAGAGTCAACAGAACTCTTGGGGTCCCCCACACAAAGATAACAACCCTACGAAGAGATGCCACAATGGCCAAGAAAGGGAATTATACCACTGGGATGTGGGGTCTACTGATAATTGGTCGATTACGTATGTGCTCTTGCATATGATTCAAAACTTACTAAACATCATATGAATTATCAGGAATATATACACAGCACTGTGCCTTGAATCAGGCATAGGTGCCACCTTGTGCTGCAGTGAGGATTTCTAAGGTTATCCTATTTTGTAAAATTGCTTTCCTAAGCTGTGCAGTTTCTTCATTTAGCAAGAATATAGCTGTTTTGGAATCATTAAGTGCTTAGGCAGTGTGATTGGCTAAAGTTGCCACATGTTTTTCAGTAACTATCGTAGCTCTACCTGGTGCAAGTATGGTTAAAGGATAACACCACAAGGAGTGTGTTTTATCTTGTCTCTAGCTATAATCATTTCGCAATTACTAGGAGAATGGGTTGAAGAGTTATATAAGGTAAGGGGACATAGGGCTGTCTCTATGTAGAGTGTCCTGTCTAGTTATAAGGTAAATAGAGCCAACCATATTGCCCACAGGTCCATAGCCATCCCGTAAGGGAAAGATATGCCCCATATTGGTGGAAGACATCTTGCCAGTGGAAAAGACTACTGTTTTGTAGCTTAACAGTAAAATTACACAATTTAGGGGGATAGCCACCTACATCATAAATTCCATCCAGTGGTTCCATGTAGACAGGAGCAACAAGGTCTACTGTTTAAATTCTGCCATCAGCCCAATACAGGTCAGGGCTTCTTCAGTTGTCCTGTAAAGGGAAAGAGATGTAAGCCCTGGCCCATTATAAGATGGTAGTTGGATTTCAGTCTTAAATGAGAAGATACTTTTCCAAATTTTGAATTCTGCCAGGCCAGAATTTTTATATTTGGCAAATGCTTTGTTGATATCAAGAAACATAAAAGCAGATTTAGCATAGAAATATCATCTAAAGGGTCTTCTTTACAAACTCAAACCTAACAATACATAAATAACACACTTACTATTTTTCATCAGATGTGATGTTAAAAAGTTGTCTCATCTATGTGTCTAACAACTATGCTTTTCTAGAATGCTTGGCTTCCACTTAGCTTAATGATATAAGAGAGGTTCCCTTTTAGAGAAATTTAGAGTGGTTCAAAGTCTCAGGAATTAAGCAGAGATTACTATTCTTTTTCTACAGAGACAAAGCTGCAATTACTGAAGAGAATGATCTCTTGTACAACAATCTTGGAATATTGGGCCTCTGTCCACAGATTCTAATGGATCAGTCAGCTATTAGAGTGTCAGTTTTATCCTGACCCAGTCTGAAGAGAATAATTAGGGAAAGAAAATGAGTATTTTTATCCTTTATTATGTGAACTTCTCAAATATTTTATTTAAAAAAATTTGATGTATAGGCACAGAGCTGGAAAAGGGAGGCAGAGGAGGTGGAAGCACTGAGACCCACAGACAGTGTGGTGGGGCCGGGCCAGGCAGATCTGGCCCAGCGAGCCCTTCTGCAAGCCCAGCCCAGGTGAAGAGGGAGCTACTCCCTGCCTGCATCCCTGCAGCTGGACTCGGGGCTGGCCTGGTGGTCAGGAGCTGGAGAGGACATCCCAAGCCATGCTTTCCTCAGCCTCCAAAGAGGGCTGGTCCGTTTGAAGTCACCTTCTTCAACAAGCAGGAGCAGGCAGGCCACCGTGACTGTGAACTCCACGTCCACCTCTGCAGCCAACCCCACGTGGGCCAAGGCCTCCAAGAAGTCCAAAGACCACCCAAAATATTCCAACATGACTGTGGCTGCCATCTGGGCAGAGAAGAGCTGGGCTGGCTCCTCCTATCAGTCCATCCAGAGGTACAAGACCACTGCCAAGTGGGTGAGAACGTGGACTCGCAGATCAAGTTGTTCATCAAATGCCTGGACACCACCAGCATCCTCAAGCAGAACAAAGGGGTGGGCACCTCGAGATATTTCTGCCTGGCCAAAAGCGGTGAGTCCAAGAGGTCGATGGGCTTTAAGAAACCAAGAAGAAAGTCAGGACGGTGGCTGCACCAAAGAAGACATCAAACCGAAGAAGGCTGCCTCCACAGCCCCGTGTGAGAAGCCCAAAGCCACCCCAGACAAGAAGGCTAAGACGAAGCTGGATGCCATGCCCAGGAAAACCAAAATCCCAAGACTGTCAAAGCCCAGCCTGTTAAGGCTTTGAAGCTCAAAAAGACCAAACCAGTGAAGCCCAAAGCAAAATCCAGTGCCAAGAGGTCCAGCAAGAAGAAGCGACAGTGAAGCCTTTTCTTGTGTACACTCCTTCTGTTTTCCTGTTTCTGTAGATACTTTTCTCCTTTTTTCTTTCTTGAACCTCATCTGCGACCCTTTGCCCCTTTCTGTCATGACTTTATGAGAGACAGAACTTGAATTCCTCTGAAAGTAAGGAACAATTCCTTTTCCTTAATCTGTAACGCTAAGACAGTGACAAATCTCACCTCTGTAATGATGAGAATGTACTTATTTTGTTTTAACTTGTTATTAATCTACTTACAGGTTTAAGGCTTTGGGTGGGTTTGTGTATTTTGTTGACTGCTTTGCTATGATAGGGGAGGAGAGAAGGGGCAAGACAGCTGGTGATGACTACATGAGAGGGAGTCTAGGGACTGAGGTTTGAAGGAGTACCTTAAGGCAGATAAGGTTTCCTTAAGTTGGGCATACCTTGTAAGAGTTTCAAAACCTTTGGCAGGGAGAAGGGTGGAAGCAGCTGGATGGCAAAGGAAGAAGGTGGAAAAAACTCGGGCTTAATATCCACCTTTCAATGGTGAACAGAGTTGGATCCCAATCCGGTTTCTTTCTCATTTCTGTTCAGTCTGCTCTTGGGACCTTCCTGTTGTCTTAGGGGTGGGGTCTGAAGTGACAATTGCTGGTGGAGAAAGCTGCGGTTCCTCTCAGCTGGGACCTAGCCATAGGGGAGGGGTGCCTGTGCTCTGTGTCACATAAATGGGAGTGGAAACTTTGGGGGAAAGTCGGGAGCCAGTCAACCAAGTGCCTCAGTGTGTTTCTTTGAAACTTGGGTTGTTTAATGCAATGATGGATTGTATCCTAGGAAGATTTTTTTTTCTTTTCACCAGGTTTGTGCATGCACATGCATCCCCACACTTCCTCTTGTGCAAAGAGGTGGCTTTGCTTACTGGTCTGGAGGAGAAGTAGTGGGCAGGGAGAAGTGACAGTAAGACAGTAAGCTAATTAGTTTTACATAATTAGATCTGTGTGTGTATGTGCGTATAGTTGCACATGCATATTTGGGGCTAGTAGTTAAATTTCACACCTGGGAGCTGGGAGAAAAAATGAGAGGGAGTTGTCTTTTGCTCATATTTAGTAAAATAGGAAAAATCACTCAGTTCCACATCTCCCCTGCCTCCCTTTTTTTTAATTAAAAAATTTTTTTTTGCATGGGCAGGCACTGAGAATTGAACCCTGGTCTCTGGCACGGCAGGCAAGAACTCTGCCATTGAGCCACCATTGCCTGCCGCGGCCCCCCTATTTTTAAACTGCTATTTGTGTGGGGAAGAATTAGCTGTCTTGGTAGTCTTTAAACTTTCAAATAAAATTGAGAAAAGGAAAACAAAGAAAAATTTGATGTATATATTTGGAAAGGATGCCTGCTCAGAATAGTTTTACTCAACAAATTATAACATTTCATTTTTTTTTCATTACTATCTTCATCACAGTGAAAAAAAATACCTTGTTTGTCAATATTATGCTAAAAAGTCTAACTTTAACTTTTGCTTTAAAGGTTAAATTACAGTTTTCCAAGCCTGTCACCAAGCTGTCCTAAGACATTTTAATTAGTTAGCCACTAAGATTTGGAAATATTGTGTGAATTATGAAATCCAACTTTTACTGTGAACATTTTTTAGAGCTTATCAGATAATTAAAAGACTTCTACAAGTTACAGCTAGTCCTTATCGTGATTTTTAAATGAAACTACTGTGTACAATAAATATCAGAGTAATTAAGTGTATGATAAGAACTTTATTACTGGGGGATATTGTTGCTGGAAGTTTGTTGCTCTTTTACATAAGATGTTATCTTTAAAACTTGCCAACTTCTCAGAAAACACCTGCTGATACTGAATTCTACTGAAGCCTCCACTTCTCTCATTCATCTATGCCAAAAATTTATGTATCAATTTCCTGTTGTTTCAGTGTGCTAATGTTGCTGAAATGCAATATACCAGAAATTGATTGGCTTTTATAAAGGCGATTTATTAAGTTACAATTTACTATTCTAAGAACATGTAAAATGTCCAAATTAAGGCATCCAGATAAAAATACCTTGATTTTTAAGAAAGGCCGCCAGTATCTGGAACACCTCTGTTAGCTGAGAAGGCATGTGACTGGCATCTGCTGGTCCTAGCTCCCAATTGTTGCTTTCAGTTTCTTATTCCAGTGGCTTTCTCTCTCCAAGCATCTAGTGGGTCCTTTCTTAGCTTCTCTTGGGCAAACTCTACATTGCATCTCTTAGCGTCTCTTGGCTCTCATCAGATTCTATGTCCTTGTGTCCTTGCTTAACATCTCTGGGAAATTAAGGAAATCAGAATGTTTATTCTATGACTGTCCCTCCTTTGTAGATTGGAGGCAGATAACTTGTTCTGAGTTTCACAGGTCCACAACCACAGGAGAGGTTTGTGTTAGGACAAACCAAACCTGTGGCTGATTTTGATGAGAATTTGCATTGCATTACAGTATTACTACTGAAATGGTTTAAGGTTTTTTATTGTATTGTGATGGAATGAATGTATGCTATATATGGAAAGAACCAGTCTTTTTAAGGTCCACAGGGTGGAATGTGCTGGTTTGAAACTGTTTTATACTACAGGAGAGCCATGTCCTTAATCAATCCAATTTTGTGGGAGCAGACCAATTATGTGTAGCTACTTTTGATTAAGTTGTTTCCACAGAGATGTGACCCTGCTCATTTAAAGTGGATCTTAATCTGCTTACTGCAGTCCTTGAAGAGGCAGATGTTTTGAAGATAGCACTGTTGCTCAGAGAGCCAACCCAGAGAGCAGATGCCTGGAGAAAGAATGCCCCTGGAGATGCCAAGGAAGGACCCACAGGAACCGAGAGAGCCATTTTGAAACCAACCAAGGAGAGAAAGGCCAGTAGACATCTCCATGTGCCTTGCCATGTGATAGAGAAACCCCGGACATGATTGGCCTTGCTTGAATGAGGGTATCCTCTTCTTGACGCCCTAATTTGGACATTTTTTGGCCTTAGAACTGTAAATTCGTAACCTAATAAATCCCCTTATAAAAAAGTCAATTTACTTCTTGTATATTGCATTCCAGAAACTTCAGCAAACTGAAACACCAGTATTGATGATGATAAGCAACAATTTTTAGCATTTCTGAGGTTTTAGAAATAATTTATATGGCAATAGTTAACATTTTTAAGTATTTGAACTATTTGCAATACTCTCTACAAAAAATAGAGTCTTTTGCAGGATGGTAGCTGTCAATGAAAACCTGATATTATTGAGAGGGAAAGTTCCTATTTGAATTAACAATAATAATATTTATCTTATAAATACATGACACGCTTTTTAGGGAAAAATACATAACATCAGTACCCTGCTAATTATTCCCTAAGTGCCTGTTTGAAATTAGCATGTTTGGAATCCTTCGGTTGCTAGGTCCCCAGTGGCATAAAAATGCATGTAAAAATGATTGGTTGTATTAATGAAATTCTTCAAGTAGGTAATTGGAAGCAGCTCCTTCCTCCTTTATCTTCTGTGGTTATTAGACTAGCTTTAATGGTGCATAAGTTGGCTTCTGTGACTCTGAAAGCAAGAACCATTGATTTATATGCAAACAGTTGGGGAAGCACTTTGCTCTGTCAATTCTGCACTCACAGGATAATCTATTATCAATCTTTCTGATGTGACTTCTCTGAGGATCTATAAACATTTTGTTGAAATAAGGTTTTGTTACTGTTAACATAACTAAAACATTGCTGGCTATCTGATAGTTTGAATTAATTTGGATTTCGTTTTCTATCCTAAGATCATGTTGTTATAGGTTCAGAAGAATTTAGTGAATCATAGCGTTTGATTTAATCATAGCCTTTTAAAATTAGAATGCCAGGACCTCTATCTTCTACTACTTCTACCCTTAATGACTTTTTCCTTCTTTCTCACATTTCTAAATATGGAATTCTTAGAGTGTCAGAAGGGATCATCATGAAGTTTCCCTGATGTTTCAGTAAATACGTGAGCTGTTTTTTCTCTTTCTTCAGGCACTCTGTCCCTGAGTCTGTCTCACAGGGGCCATTTTAATATTCTAATTATCCTTATGGTGAGGATCACCAGTTTTTGGCTTTGGACACATCTGAATTTGAATTGCAGCAGTGAAATACATGGCTTCAGGAAATAACTTTAAGCTTAAGTTTTCTCATCCAAAATAGGGAGTTGATAAGGACAATGTGCCTCCTAAAAATACAAGGTCTCATAAGGCTTTGGAGTCAAGAACTTAGATTCTTTTTTGTTTGTTTGTTTGTTTTTGCTTTCTGGAATGCGTGGTCCGGGAATCAAACCTGGGTCTCCTGTATGGAAGACGAGCATTCCATCACTGAACTATTGGATTCTTTCTGTTTGTCTGCTTGTTTCCATTAAATCTTAGGTTTCAAAGTTTCTGTGCCTTAATCCCTTACCTGTAAAAGAAATATAATAATGATAGTAACTGCATCTAGTTTAATGGAACCAATATTGTGTTCTCCAGTGGAAGAGTTTATCTTTTATGAACAAGAACAGCACACACTAAAGTTGTGAGAATGGGATGTGCATATTTTGTTAGTCAATCATTAGGGGTAAAAGTGAAAGGAGCTGCCTCTTTCTCTTTTTCCACCCCTGGAATCCCATACTCAAGAATCCTGGCTGCCATAGATTTTTCATTGATTTAGAGCACAAACTTGACTTTCAAGAGTATGACCCCAGTCCAGAGAGTGGTGTCATCTAGCTGATGACATAAATTTTCTCTTCAAAAGCGAAAAATTCTATTCAGTCAAGCTGTAAGCTTCAGGGTGATGGAGAACGTTTTATGACTAGAGAATTATGCAAGCATAAGCTCATGTTATACTTCCATTATTATAAAATAATTTCCATGGTCAAACGCAATACTGTAAGAAAAAGTATGATGGTAAATTTAATAGTTGTCCAGAAATACAAAATATATATATGAATTATCTCTTGCATCTGGGATTAGAAAGCCCAGATTCCAAAGGGGATGCCAGAAGTTGGTAATTCCAATGAAGGCTTTGATGAACTCCCCAGGGAAGGTTGGCTGGCTGAAGTAGGAATAAAAAATGTTTTCTTTCTGACTGCTGAAATCATCACTGCTCCCTTTAAGGCCTTCAGCTGATTGGATGAGACTTCTCTCCTTTGTTAATTATGGATGTAACCAGCCATAAATGCAATCAACTAACTAATAATTTAAATAGATGAAATATCCTCACAGTTCAGGCCAGTGTTTGCATGATCAAACAAATGGAAACTATAACCTAGCCAGGTTGACAGATGTAATTAACTGTTCAATTAATGAGGAATTTTATAAATCTATAGGTATTAGTTTGACAAAATAATTTTGGGCAAGAAACGCAAATCCATGGCACCTTGTGATTCTAATGAGAAGAAAGTACTTACTCTTCAATGAAGGAAGAGGTGCAAGGTTATCAATCTGAGGCTGGCCTCCAGGAACCTTAGGGAATAGAGCCTTGTAGGCTGCCTGGTGGTGGTGTTCACTTTTGGCAGAATGGGCACTCAGGAGTAGTCACATCAGCTTTAGATGTATGTTGCTCAGTCTATCAGTCTATGCCCATTCTCTGTTCCTGCTGCAACAGCCACGTTCCCTTCATTGCAATAGCTGTGTCTCTTTCAAATCCTTGCAGTGGTTTAGGCAAGATTGATGTTATACTTTTTCAGTTGTTTAGTGTGATTCCATAGGGAAATGATGAAACTATCTTGGCTGGGGATTTCTTCATGGTCTTGTTGTATGACAGCTTAGTTTTGATAGGAACAGAACCGGACATTGGGGTGGAGGGTAGGGAGATCTTTCATAAGGTAAGAGCAAATTAAAGAGAATTGTGAAAGCATAATAAACTACATAGTGTAATGGGAGAATGGTGGATAGTCTTTCTTCTGATTGGTATACAGTGTACATAGATGAATTAGTGAGAAAGAAAGAAGGGCTCATTCTGGTAATTTGCTAATATATATCAGAAAATATTAAAAAGGAAAAAATAAAATTCTCTATGACAAAATTTTCACCCCTACAAAGTGAAATTGAATCACTGTAGAGAAAAAAATATTTAATTACATATTTTTTGCCACATAGTGAATTAGGGTAGATTTTAGAGATGTTAGTACTTTCTCTTTCAGGATCTTGAATATATCATACCACTGCCTTCTTGCCTCCATGGTGCTAGTTGAGTAGTCTGAACTCAGTCTTATTTTGTTTCCCTTGTTAGATGGATTGCTTTTCTCTTGCCACTTTCAGGATTTTCTGCTTCTCTTGAACATTTGACTGGCCGATTAGTGTGTGTCTTGGAGAAGGCCTTTTTGAATTTATTCTGTTTGGAGTTCATTAGGCTTCTTTGATTTGTCTATTTATGTCTTTTATGAGGGGTTGGGAAGTTTTTCCCTGTTATGTCCTCAAGTACTCTTCCTAGCCCTTTACTCCTCTCTTCTCCTTCTGAGACACCATGATTCTTATATTTGTGTTCTTTGTTTTGTCTATCATTTCCCTGAGATCCAATTCAATTTTTTTCATGTTTTTTGCCCTTTTTCTGCTTTGAGTCTTCTGAGTCAGTTATCCTGTCTTTTATATCGCTTATTCTTTCTTCTGTCTCTTCAAATCTGATGCTGTGTGCCTTTAGTATGTTTTTTTATTTGTTCAACAGTCTTTAGTCTCTGCAATATCTGCTATTTTTCTATTTATTCTTTCAAATTCCTCATTATGTTCTTCTAGTGTCTTCTTGATCTCTTCTGTGTCATTTGCTATCCCACTTATTTTACTAAGTAAAGTTGTGTGAACATTTTTGATTAGTTGTTCCAACGTCTGTGTCTCCTCTGGTGTTTTAATTTGGTCATTAAGCAGGACTATATCTGTCTTCATTGTGATATGCTTAGTGATCTGTTGTCTTCATGGCATGTAAATATCTTGATTGATTTAATTTAGGAGTTGATTTATTTCAGTAGCCTAAGGCCTTGTATTTGCAGGATAGTTGTACAACAGGGAGCAGGGTATGGGGTGGGGCACTCAGTGTGGTGAATCATTTCAGGGCAGATGTAGGCTGAGGTTGGGGTGTTACACTGAAGCTTGTGAATGTGGGCACCCAGCAGCCAGGGAGAATGTAGCTGTGTGGGTGTACTGGTCTGGGGGGCATAACCGTGGTGTGCACTGGTCTAAGGCACAGGGCTCTTTGTGCACATGCATAGAGCTGTAGCATCAGGTAGGCATTATGCCTTCGTAGATTGGGAGCTGATGTAACCTGGCTTCACAGGTCAGCACTTTCTCAGAGCTGAAAAGTGTGGCTGAGGGCCATGTACAAGCATGGTTCTAACACTGCTGTGAACTGAGGTTCCCAGAGCTGAATGATTGGGGCTCCGTGTGCCTACATGGATTTAGAAGTGCCATAAACTGATGCACAGAGCTCTGTGGAGGGGGGGGACAGAGTGAGGCTGTGTGACACTAGTGGCAGGGGGCAAGTGTAACCTGGTTATGGAGCATTTATGCTCTGGCCACAGCCTGCAAGGAACAGGGAAGGGGAAGTAGTGCTTGGGAAGGGTGCAGGAGAGGTGGGTTGGGCTGCACTTGGGGTGGGGGTGTGGGGCAGCTGTATGCACTGGAGCTGATGGGGTGGGGTGCCTGGAGTACGGGGAATGGGAGTGGGTGATGCAGTTCAGGTGAGTTGGGTGTTGTGTGAATTGCTGGTCATGGGGCTGTGCTGGTGAGGGTCATGCACCCAAGAAGCTCAGCCTAGCTTACTTCCTAGTCCTAGTCTACCTTTTGTGCACTCCCATGGGCTCTGCACCTCTGTGCCAGGCACCAGCTTTCTGCCTCTCAGTTTTCGGCCTCTGCATCCAGGGCCACCCCATGTGGTACAGAAGGCTCCCAGGTCAGCCACACTCCTGAATCACTGCTCAGTGGCCCTCCTGTCCCTTCTCTAACTTTCCCGTGGAGCAGGGCTAATGTCGAACTACTCTATTCAGCCATCCTTCTGGAAGTATGATATTTTCTTATATATACTATCAGACATTTAATTTATAATCACATATAAATACAATTCTATATAAAATATTGCGTATAGAGGCACTGTGTTACTTTCCATAGAAGTATTTTAATTTAGTTCAACCATCCTATGGTTTTTCTATAATTCTTTAAATTATATAGTCATGTCTTATCTCTACTTCTACAGAGATCCTGAAGAACTATAAGCAAATCTGTGAGTAAAATCATAACTGCATAGTTTATTATTTCCTGGTGTTTCTTTAAAATATGTCTTTAGAAAGGAACTTGAGGGACAAAATTATTTGATTTTAAATAGAGACCATTTTGGAGTTCTAAATAAATGCTAAGTGTTTTTTTGTATATTATCCAATGTATCACCAGAGACTATCCAATATTTCATGTTTTCTCATATATCCGAAGTTTTCATTAAAAACCTCATTTTAGAGAAAATAATGTCTAAAGTCTCACAGACGTTGAGTTTCCTGGACTGCAAAGCCCTTGCTCTTAAAAATTCTTTAATGCAAATTTTCTTGGTTAACCTAGTGAAAGGCAAATGTGTGTTTGCATCAAAGTGTTTGTGTAAAAATTCAAAGTTAGTGTTATGCAAGTTTTTAGATTTCTAAGTGAACAGAGAAGGCATCCAAGTACCATGTGTAAACCAAGGCAGGATTCCAAGGTAGGTGATCAAGGGCAGAGAGAAGCATGAATGAAGGGTTGCTATATTGGAGGTAGACTACTTTATTTATTTCTGTTGAACATTGAAGCATTACTAAAATTGTTATGAAGAGTAATTGACATGGAGTGCCACTAGATTGAAAAATACTAGGGTGCAAATAGAAAATAAATAAACAGGTGTCTGAATGCATACAAAGTAGCAGCCTAGTGGGGTATTCTGTATTGTTTAGGTCTGGAGTGGTATTTTCTAATGTGTGAAGCATTTCCATATATTGACAAGCACTGATTGCCATGCATTCATTAAACATCCACTTTACATTCATATATCAAGATAATGTACAAACATCAAGCACTCACCTGAAAATCTATCTTAGTTCATTTAATTACCACTAAACCAGTCAATGCAAAATTTGAATGTTAAAAAAAAATAACGACAAGATATATTAGGCATACCATGTTATGCACTCTAACACTGAAGTTCTTTCCCTCTTTCTTTAATTTGCTTGGTTTTGGGGTACATGATCCAGGAATCGAATCCCAGTCTCCCATGTGGAAGTGAGCATTCTACCGCTGAACCACCCCTGCACCCTCTTTCCGTAATTCTTTTAAAAGCCCACTTGTGAGTAAAGAGGAATGTGATTTTCTTGCTGTTATTGACCTGGCTTTCGATAAGTCTAGGAAACTCACCAAACTAAAATCCATGAAATTATACTCATAATTTTAACAGAAGTGATTCAGGTGACAATTTTAATGCCTTTTTGTATTTCATTGCCATTCTTTCTGTAATGATCCCAGTAATAAAATATGAAATTTATTCCTGTGGGAAATGGTGCTGAGGAAAAGCTCAAACTGTCTGAATTGTTTGTAATAACTGTCCACCAGGTAACACAAGAAGCTGATGCGTTTGCGTTACCCAAGAGCTTTACTTCCATTACACAGGCCTCTAGTGCGTGTTTGGAGAAGATGAAGTCATCCTTGCTCACCCTCTACTTACACTTTTCTAATCTCATTTTCCCTTCGGGTGCTTTTCCTCCTCCAGGGATGTCAAATCCCTTCTGGAACACTGTTTAGGCAGGGCGCAGGTTTCGCTTCCTTAACAACAACTGCCCCTACAGATCACAGAATCTAACTTCCCTCCAGCCTTCCACTTGAAAACCTGAGCTTACATGATGACACCATTATTACCAATTAGATATGCTAATTGGCCTTCCAAAGGGACTTGTGTTTTCCTTCAGAACGGCACTTTTATAACTGAAATCAATGTCTTTAGAAGGAATTTAGGTATCAGAGGAAAACAAATGCAAACAGTATTTCTATGTTTAAAGCTTTTCTGGTGACCTGGCTGCCACTAAAATAGTGCTCTGTAAACAGCTGTCTATATACAAGAGCACTTTCTTCAGAAATAGTTGCCCTGAGGCATGAACAGTTATGAAACAAAGTTCATTGTATGATACTAGTATAAAATCTCTCTGCTGATGAAGGATGACTAGAAATGTTCATGTGTTGACAGAGACATTTTTGTTCTACAAACAAAGCAGCACATTTATGTAATATAAAGCATAATTATTGATTGGTGTACTCTATGAAATTTGTGTAATACATTAAATTTACAAATATATTTGAATACTGATTGTATATAAGAAACTACTGGAGAGTGAAAAAATAATATTAAATCCCCATAGTTGCTTCCAATATCATAGTGAATATACCTTTTTATTGGAAACCTTTTAGGAAACTATTGTATAATTATTATATATGAAGTCAATTTTTAGGAAATAAAAACATCCTTGTAGGGTGGGCCACGGTGGCTCAGCAGGCAGGAATGCTTGCCTGCGATGCCAGAGGACCCGGGTTCGATTCCTGGTTCCTGGTACCTGCCCATGTTAAAAAAAAAAATCCTTGTACCGAGAACCCAAACTAAAAAACAGGGCTTTAATAAGAACCCCAGATATCACCCACTCATCCCATCAAAAACTGACATTCAATCTAGAAGTTTAGTTTGTAGGTTTTTGAGTCATGTGGAAGTGAAATCATACTGTTTGTATACATTTATGCTTGGCTTGTTTCACTGAAGTTTATGTTTGTGAGACACCTCAATGTTGTTGTTTGTTGCATTAGTTTTCATTGTTGTGTATCAGTACAATATACAGCATATCATGAGATATTTACACAGTGAGGAGCAAGTAACAGCTACTACGTCCTATAAAATTTTACTGAAACAGAGTCAGCTGAATTCTTCTATATATTGTCTTTCATTGCTGTGATGCAAGGAAAGACTTGAGGGCTTATGACAGAGGCTTTACGGACTGCAAAACCTTAACTATTTTAGATATGACGCTGAATTAAATCTTCAACTCTGAATTAATGTGTTGACAGGAATTTGACTTCTTTTCAGTTTTACAGTCTTGCAAATAATGCTGCTGTGAAAAGTTTTGTATACACCATTGGGTAGATAGTCACTCATTTCCCTTGGATATAAAACTAGAAATCCAATTTTGGGGTTCTATCCATATTTATGTCCAACTGTAATAGATAATTCTATACAGCTGCTCAAATAGGTGTGACAATTCTCGCTTGTCCTACTAATGTATGAGAACTATGATTGTTCCACATACTCACCCATACTTGTAGTTTTGATTACTGTCATTTCAGCCATTCTATATTTGAGTCAGGGGACCTTGCTGAGGTTTTAGTTTTTATTTACTTGAGCAATAATGACATTGGATATTCACTTCTATGAAATGTTGATGAAAATCAGAATGTGTTTAAGAGACAAGTTAAAAGGGCTGTGCTTAAAAGTATTTAGCCTTATGATAATCCCACTATCTCACTGATATTGTTACTACTGTTATATCAGGCCGATTCATCCTGGAGAACAGCGCCTTCCTTCTTAATAGAGGTGAAGCAACTTTTTTCCTAATCACATCAGCCCAATGTTGGGATGGGTTTAAACAGCATTAGAATCATAAGTATACATAGAGACAAAAGATGGCAACCGAAAAAGCCTTAAAGATACTGAAATTGAGCCCCTCTTTTACAGAGAGAGAATTGAAGGAAAGAAGAGGGACTTGTTAAAGGGCAAAGTGATTTGAAAGGCATTGGATACTTATTCATTGCATGTTCTTAGGGTTTCTTCAAATAAGGTAAAGTTGCTGCTTCAGGCTTTACTGCCCACCTCCTACTAGCTGGGTAACTGAGCATTATTACTGGTCTATTCTCACAAATGTGGCTAAAGAAGCTATCGCAAGTATTTATCCATCTACTTGCTGTTTTATACATACACCCAAATCTACAATTCCCATGTCATTCTTAAATTTAGAGATGTCAGTGACAAGACTTAAGAAAGAATTATAAATATAAGAACATGCCTGCAATATAAACACACTATAAGCACATATTGTTAATATTATTTGGAAAATAAAATCCCTTGCTTGTTGGTAGGTGTATGATAAAAGTGTGCAGGAGAGAACCAGAGAACCAAAGAGACTAGTGAGGAATGAGGCATAGACTAGATCAAAGTCTTTTGATGCTATGTTCCTACTGCCTCTGTAGAACTCCAAGATGGATAGGTCACGGTACATACCGTGTTACCAAGCTCTTACGTGAATGATGAACCTCCTAAACAATGGTCCCAATAACTGATTATTCAACCTCTACTTGCCCAACTAAGGGAGAGTAAGCACCACATCAAATCAGTCAATTCAATTTCTGGTCATCTGTTTATAAGACTTAACATTTTTTACCTTTAAGTCATAACCAATATGTCTAATAAAACAGAACAATAAGGAAATCAAATAAGTCTTTAGATGAGGCAATATATGATGTCATGTGGCAAGAAGATGATTTAATCATTTTCCATTTTTTCATGTTCCAATTAATGACAATCCAGTGAAGCCCTGCACTTGGCTTGCACTTTAATATTTTAATTTCAAACACACTTGGATTTGCTACCATTCATAAGAAATGATTCCATCACAGCATAGGTTCATTGAGAAAATATGGTGGAGGAGGAAATCCTTGAAGCCTTTGGTTTAACCAAGCATTCTCCATAGGCTTTTTCTATTTCTGGATTTTCTCCTAAAATGTCCCTGTGTTTCTAAAAGAAATGAGAATTGAAAAGCACAGGGACTTCTTGTCTTCACTTCCATTCTGAAATGTTTTCATGCAGGGCATTTTACAATGACAGCTATCAAGTCTGAGTTGGCCAATGACTTTTAGCTTGTACAAGTATAATATATAATGAAGAGTGCTCTTGAGTCTTGTGTAGTCTTTCAAAGATATGGCCATATCCATGTTTAGTCATCAACATGATTCATTGCTTTGGTCCTCAGAAAAATTGAACAGAGCCAGATGAAGTAGGCAAACATCAAGAGAGCCCATTGATGAAGTTTTCTATTTCCTCAATATATTTAATATGCATTTCTGTTTATATCATAATCTCCAGTAACCACAGCCAAAGCTTTAAAACATTAATATATATATATATATTCAGAGCATATACTATACCTTCCGTTAATTTTGTTTTTACTAGCAACTACTAAGTAATTAAAATATTGATGAGGTTATGATTTTGTCAATTATTTGTTGATTTTCCATTTTGTTTCTGAAATAAGGGGCAGATGCTTTGGATAACAAGAATGAAACATTCAGACCTTGAGAACAAAATGCTAACAATCCCATATTATACAAAATAACTAATAAGCAGAATAATATTTCTAAATCCCTGAGGAGAATGTTGTTTGTGAATCAAGAAGAAGGATTTATTCCTAACTGAGAACGGGGAAGAAGAGAATGAAAGCTTTGTGGAGAAAGTGATGGAAGAATTAAGAATAATCATTCAAGGGTGTACTTTCCTGAGGCTCTTCTCTTTGTTTTTTATAACCTAAGCATGTTGAATTAATTTTATCTAAAATGATAGATGTTGTCTTCATCGATTCCTCTATAATTGTCAGTTCATCTGACTATAATAATTTCTTCCCCTCAAGTTGCATCTTTATTCATTCTTTAGATGTGAAACAAAATTTTTCCATTCAGGGAAGGCTTTCTTCTCTACACACCAAATTCAGACATTTTGCTTCTGATTTATAGCAACCAGACCTTTAATGTCATTATGATTTGCACCTTTTTATCAATTATTTGAATGTTTAATTAATTGTTGATTCCACCAGATTATAATATTAATTCACCATGAAATACTAAGCTTCTAAATGCACAATAGACATTTAGTAAACATGCAAAACATCACGGAATAATGGAAAGAGTTTACCCATGAAAATAGAACAAATAAAAATTAGACCTGACAGGAGGCATCAGATAATATTTCACAAATATGAAGTAGTATATATAAATTCAGAATCTGCAATACTACGTATGCATTTAGGAAAGTGCAAAATTTTGGTATGATTGGAAATTAGTGAAAACAATCATTTTTTAAAAATAAGTATTTGAGGCAGCAGAGTTCCCATTATCATTTGATTTAACAAAAAAGAAACAAACACAGCTCTTTCTCTTTATATACATACACACACACATGTATTTATTATTTAATATAAATATTTAAAACCATCTTTTATTTTTCAATCTTTCCAGGGCCTCTTTTACATCTTTATTCCGCAGGCTATAAATCAGAGGATTTAACATGGGAATCACAAGGGTGTAAAACAAAGAGGTCATCTTGTCTTGATCTAGGGCATAAGAAGAACTGGGTCGAAAATACATGAAGAGTATAGTTCCCTGGAAAATTGCAACAACAGTTAAGTGGGAAGTGCAGGTGGAAAAGGCTTTGAATCTCCCCTGAGCAGAGTGGATCTTTAAAACTGATAGGATGATATAACAATAAGAAACAAGAACTCCAGAAATGGTACTCAGTACAATCAAGCCAAAAATGGTGAAAATCACTAACTCATTGACCTGTGTATCTGAGCAAGATAACAACAGTAGTGGAGGGATATCACAGAAGAAATGATTAATCTTATGTGATCCACAGAAACATAAGCGGAATGTTAATGTCGTATGTGTCAGAGCATCCATCATTCCCACCAGGTAAACCCCAGCCACGAGCATGGAGCACACCCTGCTGGACATGTTGACTGCATAGAGCAAAGGGCTGCTAATGGCTTTGTACCTGTCAAAGGCCATCACTGCCAGCAACAGACACTCAGAATCTGTAAAGACACAGAGGGTGAAGAACTGCAGAGCACAACCAAAAAAGGCAATTGACTTGTTCTTGGCAAAGAGGTCCACCAGCATCTTGGGACCAATTGCTGTGGAATAGCAGAGGTCACAGAAAGCGAGGTGGCTGAGGAAAAAGTACATCGGTGTGTGAAGCTGGGAATCCATTCTGATTAAAATGATCATTCCAAGGTTTGCCAGAACATTAATGAGATAAACAATTAGAAATATGATGAAAAGGGTCCCTTTGACGTTCAAATTATTCGTTATTCCCAGGAAAAAGAATTCAGTAAAGGAGGAGCAATTTTCCTTTTCCATTCTTCTTTGTTCTTGTGCTATTATTGCAAAAATGACCAAGAAAATAGTAGATCTACCTTTAAAACTCTGGACATCCACAAGATATTTATTGTCTGTAGCAGAAAGTTATTTCTTAAAGTCTTCTTTATATCTCCAAAAATTACCAAGACACGTGCCACTTTCGAGAAGGTATAGTATTTTGGTTGAAAACCCAAATATCTGAGACAAAAATGAAGAAACTTTGATTCTGAATCTAGATGTCAGTCATGAGATATGTGATGTCTTAGCTTCTATTGTCTGTCTTATCACAGGTAGTTACATTTGTCTGAATTGAAAGCTTATTTTGCATTAAAATTAGGTCAAGGAAACTCCAAAGCCAGGAGATACAGAACTAAACATTTCATATATTTGAAAATAAATACCCAAGTGGACAAAATAGCAATCATATTTATGGGATACTTCAAGAAACGTGATGGATTTTGAAGTTTCAGTAATAGAGAGCATCTCATATCACTGAATTAATTATATTGCATATAAATTAATAAATAACATAATTATGTTATTGTTTTTGGTGTATGGTGTCTTTTCTGTTTCCAGAAATATGAGACAAATCCTATTGAACTTTTCTATCATGCTTCATCACTTCTTTTCCAGAACATTTATAACTCAATTATATAACTGACCTGACAAAGTCTTGAGAAACCAAATAGATGTGCTATGAGAAAATGGAAACCACATATTTAAAGCATACATTTTCATGTGTTTGTATTTACATATGTGTTTGGTGTACTTGCATGTTTGTGTTTAAATGCAGATTTTGCTTTAATTTTAATATTTCTGGAATTGTGTTATAGTATGTGGTCCAAAGGGGCTTAAATTTATACATATTTTCACATATTGTCTCCAGAAAGTAATATCTCAGTTATTATTGGCATAAACTAGAATAAATTAAACTAGTGATAGCAATTAATTTACTGTTGCACAGTGACAAAAACAATGTCTTACCTACAAAACTTGGTTAAAATATAAATAAGTAAAACCTATACTTTCCTTACAAATTAGGTCAGTCAAATCATGTCTCAGAAATTATTTAAGTTGGCATACAATGATTTATTTAAAAGTTCCTCAATACTTATTCATCATTTCTCTAAATAGAAAACAAAACAAAAATTTATTTATTTTTCAAACATGTCAACTCAGAAACCTACCTTAGATGGGCAGATCTTTATGTCCATTCCTCTGGTAGATGAACAATAGGCAAGACACATTTTTTTTTTATCTAATGGCTGTTGGGACATAAGTCCCAAAAGACTCTGTGTTCCCTTTCTGTATTATGTAAGAATGAGATTAATTAGATTTATTTTTCTCTATTTCCCCCTCTGAATGCTGCAACAACTGAACTTTTAATTATTCCCTCTTGTCAACAAATTAATCCATGTCAGGATCGGAATAGAACTGATTTTAATGTTCTCCTTCCCAGACATCCTGAATCTCTACCCTCTCACTCCAGTCCAAGGAAGCATCCGATGAAACTCATTAGATTCTGTTTGATGATTTTAACCTCCTTTTCATTCTACGTCCTGCTTCTTCCATTTCTGAAACAGGCTCCTTCACTTTCCATTTTAAAAATGTGACAATTTTTCAATGGTAATCTACATATCTACATTCAAGACCACATTCTCATAAGATTGTAGCCTGGCCCTGAGGCGTGGACTATTATGAAACAATATTCATTGCATGATACTGTAACTAAAGTGCATTGTCTCTCTGCTGATAATAAATGCCTATAAGTGTCCACGTGTTAATAGAGACAGTTTTGTTCTACAAGCAAGTCAGCATATTATGATAACAATACACAATTATTGATTAATATGTTCTATGAAAGTTGTTTCCTACATTAAATTTACAAATATCTTTCAGCACTTGTATATAAGTAACTACCAGAGATTGGAAAATATTAACTACTGAAATAAAAAAAAAACTTGCTTACACATGATAATGAGTAGTCTTTGTTTTTGGAAACCTTTGAGGAAATAGTCATATAATCATTATACATCAAATGAATTTTCAGAAATAAAAGTATCCCCTTACCCATAACCCAGAATATAAAGGAGAACATCATCCACATACCCTATCACAAGTTGACATCCCACATAAGAGAGTTTTGATATTTTAGCCAAATGGAAGTGAAATCATACTATTTGTATATAATTATATCTGGTTTCTTTCACTAAAGCTTATGTTTGTGAAGTTCCTCAATGCATTTGTTTGTTTTGGTCATTCTTCAATCTCATTACTGTGTAACAGCCCAACATAATGTTATTTATTTAATCTAGAGCAGTGATTCAAAATTATGGGCTGTATAGTTTTACTGGAATCCAGCCACTCCCATTCATTTGTGTATTGACTCCAGTGTTGCAATGCAAAGGCAAAGTGAGTTCTTGGGACAGATGCTTTATGGCCTGCAAAGTATGAAATATTTTTATCTGACCCTTAAAAAATCCTCAAGTCTGCTCTGATTAGAGTTTTTTCAGACTTATGTTATTGCAAATAATGCTATTGTAAATATTTGGTGGATATTCACTAATTTATTTTGGATTTAAAACGAACAATCAAATTTTTGAGGTTTATGCCATTTATCAGTCCTAGCTGCCATGGTCAGGTTCATGTGTGAACTTGGCCAGGTGGTGCCTGTTTGTTCGGTTGGGCAAATTCTTTTGGCTTGCTACTGGGCCTTAGTAGTGACCTTACACTTAACCATGGGCACCCAAGTTACCATAAGACCTGAGTCACCTATCATGAGCTGGGTATATTTGACCCATCAAGCCATAAAGTTGGGCGTGTGCAGCAGCATTCCATCATAAAATGGAAATGGTATATATGAGATAGGGTCAGAGCAGGTCCCGAAGGTGCAAGTAAGTTACATGAAGAAGTAGCCCAAATGTCCATGGTTTCCACTGCTTCCACATTACCTTCTCTTTCCCAGATGAGAGCTATGGCCTCTTGGGGAGTTTCTCACAGTGAATAGACTGAGGAAGAGAAAACTTGAGAGTGGTTTCAGATGATTCAGCATGATATGCAGGTACCGCCCAAAAGTAGATAGCTGTAGCACTACGACCCCTTTCTGGGGTGTCCCTGGAGGACAGTGGTGAGGGAAATCCTCCCAGTTGGCAGAACTTTGACCAGTGCACCTGGTTTTTATTTTGCTTGGAAGGAGAATTGGCCAGAGGTGTGTTTAAGGAGAACTGGCCAGAGGTATGTTTGTATACTGATTCATGGTTTGGCTGGATGATCAGGGACTTGGAAAGACCATAATTGGAAAATTGGTAACAAAAAGGTCTGGGGAATAGGTATGTTAATAGACCTTTCTGATTGGGCTAAAAACAAGAAGATATTTGTGTCACATGTTAATACGCACCAGAGGGTGACTTCTGCAGGGGAAGGTTTAATCAAATGGATAAAATGACCCTTTCTATGGATACCAGTCACCCTCTTTCCCCAGCAACTCCTGTCATTGCCCAATCGGCTCATGAACAAAGTGGTCATGGTAGTAGGGATGGAGGTTATGCATGGGTTCAGCAACATGGACTTCCACTCACCAAGACTGACCTAGCTTTAGCCACTGCTGAGTGCCCAATCTGCCCCCAGCAGAGACCCACACTCAGCCCCCAAAATGGCACCATTCCCCAAGGTGGCCAAATGGCTACATGGTGGCAGGTTGATTACATTGGACCACTCCCTTCATGGAAGGGGCAGTGATTTGTTCTAACTGGAATAGACACATACTGTGGATATGGGTTTGCCTTCCCTGCATGTAATGCTTCTGCCAAAACTACATCCATGGACTTACAAAATACCTTAGCCATCATCATGGTATTCTAAACAGCATTGCTTCTGATCAAGGAACACACTTCACAGCAAATGAAGTATGGGAATGTCACATTCTCATGGAATTCTCCAGTCTTACCATGTTCCCCATCATCCAGGGGCAGCTGGATTGATAGAACGGTGGAATGGCCTTTTGAAAACTCAATTACAGTGCAAACTAGGAGGCAATACCTTACAGGGCTGGGGTGATGTTCCCTAGGAAGCTGTGTGTGCTCTGAATCAGCTTCCACTCTATGGTGCTGTTTCTCCCATAGCCAGGATCCATGGGTGTAGTAGTTAGATTCAGTTGTCAACTTGGCCAGGTGAAGGCACCTAGTTCTGTTGCTATGGACATGAGTCAAAGGTACCTGAACCTCATCTGTTGCTGATTACATCTGCAGTCTGCTAGGAGGCGTGCCTGCTGCAATGAATGACGTTTGACTTAATTGGCTGGTGCTTACATGAGAGAGCGCAGTGTAGCACAGTCCAAGCAGCTCGGCACACCTCATCTCAGCACTCACATCTCAGTCCAGGCCTTTGGAGATGCAGAAAGGAATCACCCCAGGGAAAGCTGTTGGAAGCCAGAGGCCTGGAGAGAAGGCTAGCAGAGATTACCCTGAGCTTTCCCACATAAGGAAGAACTTCAGATGAAAGTTAGCTGCCTTTCCTCTGAAGAACTAATGAAATAAATCCCCTTTTATTAAAAGCCAATCCATCTCTGATGTGTTGCATTCTAGCAGCTAGCAAACTAGAACAATGGGTCCAGGAACCAAGGGGTAGAAATAGGAGTGGCACCACTTACTATTACCCCTAGTAATCCACTAGGAAATTTTTTTCTTCCTGTCCCTGTGTCTTTGAGCTCTGCTGGTCTACAGGTTTTAGTTCCAGAATGGGGAGTGCTTCCACCAGGAGAAACAACAGTGATTCCATTTTTTGGGTCACCAGCCCTTCTCTGCAGTACAGATGGCTGTCACCTTTGTCAACAGAACTTGATAAAGTCCTTCCCAGGATGATTGGAGTTTGGACTCTTTCCACAATTTGATGAGGATCCAACTGCCAGGCTGGTGTTGATGGACAACAAATTGAAGAGGTGTAATCTGGGCCAGCAAGCCTGAGGGATGACAGAGTAGAGGACAAAGCCAGTACATAATTATTAAGGAAGAGGGCCTTTGATTCTGAGGAAGGGAGATCTCTAGTTCTTCCCAGAAAAAACAAGCCAAAGAGCATTTCCTAAAGGTAAATTCTTAATTCTTTCCTAGGGGCAGTTCTAATTCTTAGCAGAGCTATGGGTAGACACTTAGTCCAAGGTAACTTAGTTTCTAAGACCAGTTTATGAAGATGCTTCTTTAGGGTTTGATTCATTCTTTCCACCCTTTCTGAAGATGGTGGATGCCAGGGTGTGTTAAAATCCCATGCCATTCCTAAGCTTCACATAACACCTCCCGGTATATGGGAGGTAAAGTGGCTGCCATTGTCAGAATTGATATTCTCTACTAACCCATAGAAGGGAAGAATTTATTCAAGGATAATTTTGGAAGTCCTGATGCTGTAGCTGAGACTGGAGAATATGCTTCCACCCCCCCGTTAGATGGTTTACAAGAACTAGAATATATTTTAGCCATCCCACGGGAGGCATCTCAATGTAATCAACTTGCATGCTAAGAAATGGCCTAAGCCCTAGTTCCCTTATCCTTGTACCTGTTTTCTTAGGAGTTTTTATTGATCTTTTGGCAAATTGTGCACATTCACATGTTTGTTTAGCTATGGTGTAGAGACCCACATACCCAAAATGTTTAAGAACCAAGTCACACATGGCGTGTTCTCCCCAGTGACTTCTCTGGTGCAAGACTGCTAGTATCTCCCTCATTACCTGTTTATTCAACATCTGCCTGCTGTCTGGGAGGACCCATCTACCTTGAATGTCTGCGCTTGCTCCCAATTGTTCCAGTTCTTTTACTTCCTTCTCAGAGAATACAGAGACCTCAAATTCTCTGGGAATGGAGGGTATTAAGACCATTAACTTCAACGGGGGGCAAAAGGAAGCTTCCTTAGCCTTTTCATCTGTCAACATGTTGCCTTTTGCCTCAAAGGTATGGCCTTTCAGGTGTCCATTTATGTGCACCACTGATATTTCCCTTGTTAGGAGTAGATTAATTAATAATTGTGGTATTAATTCTCCATGGAGCAGTTCTTTCCCCTTGCTACTAGTCACTTTTCTTCCCAGATTTTTTCAAAGGCATGGACTACCCCAAAGTATACAGAGTCAGTGTAGACTGTACTATCTTTTCCTTCTAATAATTTGAGGGCTGGTTTAATGCATGTAACTCACAAGTTTGAGCTGACTAATCATTGGACAATTGCCTAGCTTCCCTTAATTCATAAGTTAATCCATCCACAATTGCATAACCATTGTGACTCTTTCCCTCCAGGACCCTAGAAGACCCATCTATGAACAATTTTTCCCCTGAATGTAAGGGGAGATTCCCCTGGTCAGACCAAACTTGGGTTTGATACTCAGTTTAAGTCCAAGCAGTCATGTTCAGGGGCTTCCATCTGGTCAGGCCCTTTCCAAAGAAAGATGCTGGGTTCAAGCCATTGTCCTATGGTCAAAACCAAGTCATCCTTCTCCATTAGGACTGCTTCATATTTCAGGCTTTGGGAATCAGTCAGCCACCTCCCTGCCTTTTGGGATAAAATAGTCCTGATCTGATGAGGGGAACTGACCACTAATGCCCTTCCAAAGGTTAGTTTCCTACTTTCTTCTACTAGGGGAGCGGTTGCCATAACAGCCTGAATGCACCCAGGTCATCCTCTGGAGACAGGGTCCAAAAGTTTAGAAGGAAGGCTACAGGTTTCCTTTGGCCTTCCCAAGTTTGGTTTAGTACTCCTAATGCTGTTCCTGTACCTATTGTAACAAATAGATGGAAAGGCTTCTCAAGGGAGGGGAGAGCTAGAATAGGAGCCTGTACTAGTGCCCATTTGAGCCCTTCTAAGGCTCCTATTTTCTCCTCCCTCCATTCTAATTTGTCAAGCTCTTCCTCTAACAGTTTTTGGTATAACCCTTTAGTTTGAGCAGCATAAGAATCTATCCACAATCTATAGTACCCCACTAATCTTAAGAACTTCCTTAGTTCCCTCTTTGTCCTGGGAAGAGGCAATCTAACTATGGTCTGAATCTCTCTGGATTTATTCTCATTTTTTCCTTCATTTATGAGATGGCCTAAGTATTTAACTTCACTTTCCACAAACTGTAGTTTATTTTTTTATCCTTCAGTCCTTGGTCCCCTAAGAAGTTCAATAAATCCTTTGAAGTCTGGACAACCCCGTGTTTTCCTTTACCTGATATTAACAGATCATCCAAATACTGTAAAAGGGTGATTTAAGATGGGATTGAAAACTTTTCCAATACTTTTTCTAGTTCTTGCCCAAAGAGATTGGAGGACCCTGTGAAGACCTGGGGTGGGACTGTTGACCTATATTGTTGACTCCGTCCACTGAAGGGATTTTCCCATTCAAAGGTGAACAGGTCCCTACTCTCTGGATCAAGAGGTCAGGCCCAAAAGCCATCCTTCAGATCTACTACACAGAACCACTTATGATGGTAGGGAATTCTACTAAGAAGATTATAAGGGTTAGGGACCAAAGGGTGTCTAACTTGAACAATTTGATTGATGGCTCTCAGGTCCTGTGCCATGCTCCAACTGCCATCTGCTTTCTGGACAGAAAGGAGATATATAGGTTTCCAAGGGCCCGTCTTGAAGGAGAGTTTCAATGATGGGCTAAAGTCCTTGTCTCCCCTTCAATGGGATGGGATATTGTCTTTGACAATCTCCCCTTCCTTTTTCATTTTAATTTTTATAGGGGGAACTTGCAAACTCACCCATCCCCATTTCCTTCCCCCACCCATACTTTTTCTTGGATGTCTTTCTCATCTTCCTCAGTTAGCAAGGCTAAGGCAACTTCTATTTGGCCATCCCTTACCTCCAGGTCCAGTCCCATGAGTACTGTCAGGTGTCTTCCCAATAAATTACTCCTGGCTTATGGAATATATAACAGGGAACTTATAATTTGGTTTCCTTCCCAACGTATATTAGTAGGTTTGGAAATGGGGACTTTAAATCCTTCCCCTTTTACTCTTGAAACTGTGAGGCAGCTACCAGAGAATTCAATCCCCTTTGGGATTTCACAGAGATGGTTTGGGACTTGGCACTTGCTTTATGTATCTCAGACACACACTCCACCTCAGACTCATCAGAATTCTTTCTGACCACCAAGGCAATACTTAATGACTATTTTCTTACCTTGGTCCATGCACAGAGTTGCCCGCTCACTGTGAGGCAGCCCTTCTTCTTTCTCAGTCACAATCGGTGGATCCAAGCATCCGGTCTCTGGTCTTTCTGGCTGTCAGAAGCAGGCTCCCAGCAGCAGAGTTTGAAACCTCTTAATCAGCTGGATGCGCCTTCCCTGCAACCTCTCCAGACGTCCTCCTCCAAAGCCTTGGATCCCAGATGAGTCCCCAAAGTTGTTAGAAAGAATGCCATACTGAAAGAGCATACTCACTCAATTGTGGAGGAAAAAATAATTTATTCACAATCTTGCAAGAATGGGCACCTAGCGGAACACAAAACAGTGCCTGATGTGCCAAACAATAGAATGCTGAGATGGTTATACCTGTGCCTGACCCGCAGACCCTTCCCTATTTCTCCACTGACTGATTACTCCAAAAGCTACAGCCTACCCAGGAAATTTGAACTTCCTACTAATTTGAACTTCCCATTGAAGGTTCCCCCTTTGATTATGTTTTACATTTTTAATGATCCCGGTCATTAAGGATTTGACACCAGTTCTAAGCTTGCATCAGAGGCCCTCCCATTTTTCCACCTTTGTGAGAGCTAAACTTAGTTTGATTCTTACAGTTCAATAGTGGGATGAGTTTAAACAACATTTGAATCATCAGTATACATAGAGGCAAAATTTGGCAGCTGGAAAGTGCCTTACTAATATCAAAATCAAGTCCCTCTTTTATAGAGAGTGAATTGAAGTCTAACAAGAAAGAAGAACTTGTTAAAGGGCACAGTGATTTGAAAGGTACTGAAAGTAACATGGTCTATCACATGTGCTTAAAGAACGATTTCCTCAAGGGAGGTTGTTGCTGCTTCTTGCTTTCTGACTACCTTCCACTAAAAGGGCCACTGAGTATTATCACATCTGTTCTCACAAATGTGATTCAAGAGGCTATTACTAGTACTTATCCATCTACTCGCTGTTTTATACACATAGCCAAATCTACCAAACCCATGCCATTCTTACATTTAGGGATTTTAGTGACAAGGCTTAAGGAAAGAGCATAGGCATAGGAACATGCCTTTAATATTAACCTGAAATGTACTATATTGTTAATATCATGTTTGGAAAATAAAATACTTTAGTTTTTGATGGATGGTTGAGAAGTGTGTGAGGTAGAGAAACAATGAAAGTGATAGTGAGGATGAGGTAGAATAGATCAAGGCCTTTTGATATCATATTCTCACTATTTCCATAGAACATAAAGGTTCAAAGGTCCTACCATCCTCCCAAACTCTTACTTGAGTCATGAATCTCCTAAGTGATATTCTGAATAATTGGTTGTTCAATCCCTACTTGTACAATTAAGATAGGAAGCACAATATCAAATCAGTCTATTCCATTTTGGGACCTCCATTTATAGGGTTTCAAATTTCCTTACCTTTAGGTCACACCTGTTAGGGCTAATAAAAGGGGCCAGTGTGGAGATCAGTCTTTATTTAGATGAAGTAATATATGTCATATGGAAAGGAGGCAATTTAATTAGATGCCATATTTTCACATTTCAAATTAGTGGCAATCCATGGTACTACTTCCAGTTTGTTTAAATTTTAATATTTCAAATTCAGATACAGTTTTTAGCTGTGCTACTGTAATGTTACAAATAAAACACTGAGGATTATTACTGTCCTATTCTCACAAATGCAATTCAAGAGGCTATCACCAGTATTATCCATCTACTTGCTGTTTTATACACATACCCAAATCTACCATCCCCATGCCATCCTTACATTTTGTCTTTTGTCTAAAACAAGCATGCTCCATAGACCTTTTCTGCCTACACGCTTCCCCCTGATATGTCCCAGGGTTTCATAAAGAAAAGCCAACTTGAAAAGCACAGGAGTTTCTTGGACTTTACTCCCAGGCTGAAATGTTCTTATACAAGGCATTTTTCAATGTCAGCTACAAAGTCTAAGATGTTCAATGACTTTTAGCTTGTACAATTATAATTTTTAATCAAGAGCATCCTAGTGTTTTGCTAAAACTGCATCTGATAGAGTAGGAAAACATTAAGAAATTGCATATACGAATACTCTTTTTTCCTGGATTATTATATTAATATACATTCCTTCACATATCCTTTACCTCTACTAAGGGCAGAAATCATAATTAAAAAATCCTCTATTGTTATGCAGAATTTGGAATTTGTTATGATCAACCAAGAGTTATGGCTAAGGATATTAAAACAAAGTGTTAAAGGTGCCAACTGATTTGTTATGTTTTCGGTCTCCTGGCTGGCTTTCCAGCTGTTTGGTAGTGAACCTATAGAATAGGTTCCACCAAAGTTCACAGGCATGTAAGACTGAAAAATGAAGCAGGCCACTCTACATAGCAAAATGGTAACAATTTATTGGGGGAGCTTACAAATTAGGAAGCTTGTGCTTGGAGGCTACAGGCTGCTTTGAGTGGTTCTCCATGCTGCACTGGGTTAGAGAGGGCTCTACAGGGCAGGCAAGAAGAAAAGCACAGAGCCAAGTCAGGGTTTGCAAACTCATAAACATGTCTCTCTGAAGTTATTGATGATATGGCAGGAGTTGTTCTCATACAGATAGCTATCCTGCTTATGAATGCACACATTCTCTGTCAGATGCAATTATTGGGGGGTGGAGAGCAGGAGGAGATGTTTTGCCTTATCTAGGAATTTATGGATTTTCTGGTTAATGGCCTTATAACCCTTATATTCCAATGTCACAGAATGGAAATCAGTGCTCTTTCTTACCATTTTAACTACCAGTTTCCTTCCATTTTCAGTAACCTTATATACATTATATCAAGCAATAATACATGTACTCAGGTACTGTACATCCATATGCAGACACACACACATATATAAACTGTTAAGATTGCTTGAAGTAATGTTTTATAAGATGTATACAATTTAATCCAAATCTATGATAGCATAATGATAATATCTCTTGCATTTTTATAACAGTGTACAGAGTTAGAGACCACCTTCATCCAAATTGAATCACATTATCTCCATACCAATATGCACACTACACATTACAAGCTTCACTCCTTTGTCTTATAGATAAAGAAATTAACATCATAAAGGTTGAAGATTATCATACCTACAGTTAGTTTTTAAGACATATCTTCTGGCAATAATTGTTTATCATTTTTCTAATTAGGTCCTGTAGTAGAGAACTTTATTTATGTGAGAAGTGAAGGTAATAAATATATGCAATTATTTTTCTTCTACATCCAGAATTGTGGTGGAGGCAGTGCTATGGCAGGTTCCTGGATATAATACTCCCGTTTCCCCATTTGCTCCTCAAGTCCCATCCACCCTTCAGTAAATAACCCTGTATGTTACTGACAAAGAGATGGATATAGTCAGTGATTCAAGAATGACTGAAGCAGGAACAGTCATGTTTCTTCCTTCCTAGAATATGGTAGAATAGGTCCAATAGCAATAGGCTAAAGCAACAAAGAGAAATATGCCAGGGCTACCTTCACCCCTCTATCAGAAAGTAGTTGTCCCTTAGGGGGATTTATGAAGAATGCCTTAGAATAACTGAAAGGATGCTGGCAGTGCAGGTAATAAGAAGGCAAGAAAAGGATGTGGTTTACTTGTGACTCCCTCTGCTCTAGTTTACTAGAGCATATAAATTTGATCATATAATTTGTGTTTGGTGCCTTGATATTCAACTCTTCATTCTCAGGAACAAGTGAAAGTTATAATTATTTGGTTCACAATCTGATATACCATTCAGGTGGATGAGTGAGATAGAAATACAGACCTTTCACCATTATTCTTTTATCTGTATCTACACAAGTATCTAATATTACAGCTCATAAACAATAAATACATGATCTCAAGTCAATCAACATTTCTTATTACTACTTCACCAAACTCAGTAGGAATTTGTTTAAATTCCATATTACAAATGCACACACATTTCCATTAGATAAATTGAGACAACACAGGAAGTTTTTTGTGTAATTAGAAAAATCTAACTTTAATCACAATTCTTAGAGATAACCATGTGTTGATATACATGCTATCAGATTTTAAATTTTTAACCAATATGTGGAAATAAAAACCACATTTATACATAAAATATGAATACAGGCATTGTATTCTTCTGTATTGAATGCATACTGATTTATTTCATCCTTGCTATGGTATATTTACAATGCTTCATACTATAAACAAGACTGATGAGTAAAATTAGACATACATAATTTATCATTTCTAGATGTTTCTTTAAAATAAGTCCTTAGAGATGGACTTGGATAAATTATTTGGTTCTACATAGAGATCATATTGGAGTTCAAACAATGCCAGGCATTTTTCATATATTATCTAATGTAACACCAGAATCTATCTATATTCATTTATTATTTAATATAGTTATATTTTAACATATATATTTAAAGATATATTTGACTATATTTTAACAACCTTACTTCACAGATGTAGTTAGAACCTTACAGATACTAGGTTTTGAGGACTGCAGAGCACTTGCTTTCAATAAGCTCCTGAAAACAAATCCTACCTTAAAAAGTAATTCTCTTCTAAAAGTAATTCTCCTGGGACTGTAATGTGTTTTTATTAGGAAATTAAAACAGTGTTCCACAGAGGGGACAGATTTTGGGCTAATACATCATCTGCTCTCCTACTACACACCTAGTAATAAACTCACTCTTTGAAACCCAGTGTGGTTATTGAGCAAATCAGGCAAAAGAATCCATGGCCTGTGTCAGGAAAAAATGTGGAAACCCTCCCATGGGACAAATGCCTGAGACTCTGGAGCCTGAGCAGGACAGAATAATACATTATTATGATAAAATATTCAGGATAAGCAGAAGAACATAAGAAGAAAACTTCTTAAATTAGAATCTCTCTTTCCAGACAAAACTCTTTCTTTCTTGGATTTCCTTCTAGAAATTTTCACAGTGCATGAGAATTCAATTGCTCTGCATCATCATCCATCAATAATTGTCTAGCTTTTTCATTTGAGTCATCTGGTCATATTTTTTCTTTATTTGTATGTTTAATGATTTTTTAAGAAAACTTACACTGGATATTTGAGATGATACCTCTTAGTGACTCTGTATTTTGTTGTCTTTTTCTGAGGATATTGTTTTGTTTTGGAAGGCAGCTAAATTATTGGCAGATTTCTTTTACTTTTAAGAGGCTTTAACTTTAGACTTTGGAAAGAATCCTGGAGGAACTCTTCCCTGAATATCCGTGAAGTAATTGGATTCAAGTTTTGGATGGCTGCCCTGCTCTTCCTTCAGACAAGAAGGTTGTGTTGCTCCAGCTGCTGCTGGTGCTGTTAATAGACAGCCTCCAGCTGTTCAACTCTTCAAGGATTTGTCAGCTGCAGGGAGGCACCACATTAATGTCATGTCCCTTCCAGGGCAACGCCTCAGTGCCTCAAGGTCAATATTTACATTCAGGTGTTGGTATAGCCCAAAACACATAGCTACAAAACATGTTCTAGCAGGAAACAGTTTATTAAGTGAAAAAATGTAGGATATGGCTCAAATGTAATAGCAAAAACTGGAAGAACGTATATGGAAATGGATCTTGTGGATATTGCAAGGGAGGAAAGAAAAATATAAGACTTCATGAGGAAAGCTTATTACCTGGGTGGTATTCTCCCATGAATATGCATGGAACAAGGTATAAGATGATTAAAATTTACTGATCACACACTGTGTGCCAAACATATGGAAGAAAGGATCCTGAACTTCCAAGCTAGTGTGTCCTACCTGGCAATATAACATAGCTTTCAAGCGGCTTTCACAGGGTTGAATCTAGCCTCTTGCTTCTAGGTGATGTGGAATATGGTTATTCAAGTAAATTATATTGGAGTGAGCCATTTGCTTTATTTTATTTACCATAAAATGTGTCCCCTGATAAGAAATGGTGATAAGTGGGATACCATGGCAATGGACAATGAACTGCAGGTAGAAAGGAACAATACATGCCCAGCATATAAGGAAATAAGTTACAATTAACTTCAAATTGAAGGGTTTAAATGAAGTAAATTACCACCATGGAGTTGTTGGGTAGTTTTCTTAGATTATGGTGTCATAAAAGAGTTGGAGGCATGTATTAGTCAGGGTTCTTTAGAGAAGTAGAACCAAAGTAGATATTTATATAAATGAGTTTTTTTTAATGTCTCAATGCAATTGTGGAGATGCATGAATCAAAATTCCATAGGGCAGACTGTCAGAGAGACTGGTGGCTGAGGAAGAGATTCAAGTTCTCTCTGGCTGAAGTAGAGAAGAAAGTCCTCTCTTCTGACTCCTGAAATTGCCCCTCTCCCTTAAAAGTTTTCAACTGATTTGACTACATTAAGCTGATTGGATTCTCTCATTGCAGAAGACACTGCACTCAGTTGACTGCAGATGCAATCAGCCATGGATTTAATCAACAGATTGATGATTTAGGTCTATGAAATGCCTTCACAATATGGCTGTGACAGTGCATGCCTCACTGACAACTAGGCACAATCACCTGGCCCAGTCAACACATGAACCTAACCATCATAAGGCATTTTGAACATATAAAAGTGACAATAGCTAAATCAGGTTTGGTGAAAAGTAGATAATATTGTTCTTTGAACCCATGTATAGCATTCATACCTGCAACTGTGGCCACTTGGTAAATAGATCCAAAAGATGGTTGGGGAATAAAACGTATTGAATTCCACAAAGTAGTTCTTTTTGGTCAGATTTTTGAAAGTCTCTTCTGCTATGAGTGCTCTTTGCCCTTTCATGGAAAACAAACATTGTGGCATTTGGTGCTCATTCTGAGAGATCTATCTACACGCCATTTTTTCCCATTCTTTTTTCTTTCAAAATCACTCAAAAGCTTATCAAGCTGGTTAAACTTGGTCCATGAGTCAATGGAAATCCGTAACTTGTGCTATTTCAGAGAGGAGAACCTGGTATACTGCTTAAAATATTGCCCATTGGGAAGATTTTCACTCCCCTCAATCTTTTTTTTGGCCATCTGTGAGTATGACAGGAGTGTAGCAATTGCCTACTTTTAGTTATTGTTGGCCAGTCTTCTCCAAAGAAACAGAAGCAATGAGATCTGCTTGTTATAGGAATTGACTCACATGACCATGGGGATTGAGATGTCTGAACCCAGTAGGGTTGGTTCTAAGTTGGGAACTTCAATGAATTCTGAGAAGAATCTAAGTGGCTGACTGCTGAAATAATCCCTTTAAATTAATTAAATTCTTCAACTGATTAAATGAGACTTCTCTCATTATTGAAGGCAATCTTCTTTTTTTGATTGGAGATGTAGTCAGCTTAGCTGCAATCAAGTTACTAATGATTTCAATCCACAAAATACCTTCCTGGTAACAATCAGCGTGGTTCTTGTTTAACCAAACAACTGGACACTATAAGCTAGTGAGGTTGACATATGAAATTAACCATCACACTTATCTGTTGGGGCCCAGGTCAGGTTTTTCATGAAGCAGGCCTCTGACTGCTGGCAAGGCCACATCAGAGTAACCTTGGAGGCACAGCCCCTTGGTCTCCAGTGGGATGAGGGCAGGCCTGGGCTGCACCTTATCTAATCTAACCTTACTATGAGAAAGTTCTGCCTCTGCAGTTTTAAGCAGGCTAATTAATGTTCACTCTGTTATCAAGGAAATTTTGTATCCTTATTCATTGCGCCAAGTACCTTCTTGTGTACTGCACTGCCTTATCTAGATTTCTGTTGTTAATCAGTATAAAATAAACTTGTGCTGGCAACTCATGGTCATTGTGTTCAGTCAGGCAATGAACCACCTAGCCCCCACTTTCTCTTAAACTCTTTGTTGTGTTTTTTCACAATCTCCCACTGCCCCTTCTGACCCTGTTTGAACAGTTGCTTAAGCTGGACTCAGCAACTGGTGCCTGAACAGGGACCTAATAGGGAAACCCTTAAAGCGTAAAATAAGGAGACGCTCGAGGGATGTCCACTACAAATACTACAATGCTACAAAGCCTTACTAAGAGCTACAAAGAGCTGCAAAAAGGTAAAGAGTGAATTGGAGGTATTTTACGTTAGGTGTAAAACATGGGGAATTCAGGTTCAGCAGAAAGGAAACTCTATACTCAGATGATAAAATCCATGCTGTCTACTGGGGAATTAAATTTCCTATTCTCAGTTAGAAACTTTTCTCAGTCATGTACAGGATTACTGCCCATGGTTTCCGAAAGAAGGTACAGTTAATCCTCACACTTGGGCAAAAGTAGGAAAATAATTTAAAAGCAGATATGACAGTCTTGGTCCTAAACATACTACAGTATATACTTCTACTTTCTGGATGTTAATTCATGATCTGCTTTCTCCATATCATGAATGTGTCAAAATGGCGCAGTCAGTACAAGAATCTTTATCCTCTGTTGCCATTATTGACCCTCCTAATTCTACAACAGATGATAAAAAGGGGAAGGATGATAAACCAGGAATAGATGACGCCCTTCCTCTGGCATCTCCTTTTCTTCCTCCAACATTTCCTGGTCTGCCTTTAATGACTATCCTGATTTGACCACACTTTCTATGAAGGAGACACTACCTAATTTATGTTATGATACTGTTCCCCTGAAATGTGGGCCCATCTCATATGAGGCTGCGGCGAGATGGGGAAAGGGATACTTTTTTGAATGAATATCATGGTCCTTGTGTAATGGCTCCTGTATTTCCCACTTCTCCTCCTCTGGAGAAACAATTCACTCCTTTAGAATGCACTTTACATGCAGCTAGAGAAAAAGGGGAAGATACAGTCGATTTTCAAATGTTTCCTATATTGAAAGGGCCTCATCCTCAGATCCAGGGTCAGGTTCAAAGATATCATGAATCTAATCCATTTAAAACTTCAAAGGAATTTAAAAATGCATGTGCCCAATATGGAGCAACAGTGCCATTTTCTTTGGCTCTTTTAGACTCTCTGCTCAGTGGAAAGCCCTTAACTCCTAAAGATTAGACTATTCTTGCCAAAGCCTGTCTAAATGGAGGATACTATTTATTATGGAAATCTAATTGGCATGATAAATGTCAACAACAGGCTTATAGAAACAGGAGAAATAATATTCCCATAACAGTGGAAATGTTAGTAGGGACTAGTAAATAGGAACAGTTAAATCAACAGCTTCAATTTGAAATTCAATATTATGAACAGTCTGCCCAAGCAGTAGTTATGGTTTGCAGACATTTGCCTACTAGGGGAATAAAAACAACAGATATTAGCAAGGTTAGACAGGGCCCAGAGGAACCATATGAAGACTTTGTTTCCAGACTGTGTTGGTTAGATTTAGTTGTCAACTTGGCCAGGTGAACATACCTAGTCTTGTGGCTGTGGACATAAGCCAACGGTACGTGAACCTCATCTGTTGCTAATTACATCTGCAGTCGGCTAGGAGGCGTGTCTGCTGCAATGAATGACGTTTGACTTAATTGGCTGGTGCCTAAATAAGAGAGCACAATGTAGCACAGCCTAAGCAGCTCGGCATTCCTCATCTCAGCACTTGAAGCTCAGCCCAGGCCTTTGGAGATGCAGAAAGAAGTCACCCTGGGGAAAGTTGTTGGAACCCAGGGGCCTGGAGAGAAGACCAGCAGAGACCATCGTGTGCCTTCCATGTAAGAAAGAACCTTAGTGGAAAGTTAGCTGCCTTTCCTCTGAAGAACTAACAAAATAAATCCCCTTTTATTAAAAGCCAATCCATCTCTGGTGTGTTGCATTCTGGCAGCTAGCAAGCTAGGACACAGACTTTTTCAAAATAAAAGTAGAGTTGTAGAGGACCCTGAGGCCAGAGATGTTCTAGTCAAACAATGGGACTTTGAAAATGCAAATAAAGCTTGTCAAGATGCAATTTGGCCTTATAAGAAAATTGGAACTATCTCAGACTATATCAGGCTATGTTCTAAAATTGGACCCTCTTACATACAGGGTGTAACTTTAGCTGCAGCCTTGAAAGGGTCCCTGTCATCTAATCAGCATCAGGGAGGGGAAAGTAAAGGAGCTTGTTTCAATTGTGGTAAACCAGAACATTTTGCTCGGGAATTTGAGGATAAAGTTCCTAATCTTCGTCCCCGATGTAGAAAAGGAAAACTTTGGGCTAGTGAGTGTCTCACACTTCCTTCTCCGGTCGGCCTCTTCCTCCATGGCAGGGAAACTTGCAGAGGGTCCTCCTGCCTTGGCCCCGTCAGACCATAAGGACTGTAACAATAAACCCACATGCACTGAGGCCAACTCATACCAAGCCGAAGCGAGCCCCTCCTCTGATAAACTCTCCATCATCCCCTGCATCACAGACCTTTTCTGCGCAACCACTGGAGCGTAAGATTGAACCTCAGTCCCTCCTCTGGAGACCTTAAATGGGGTCTCAGGTGATTCCTACAGGAATATATGGCCCTATTCCAAAAGGAACAGTGGGATTGAGTTTAGGAAGGAGCAGTGTGTCTGCTTGAGAGTTGCAAGTCTATCCGGGAGTTATAGATGCTGATTATGAAGGGTAAATTAAAGTAATAGCCCAGGCTAATTATGAAATTGTTCAATTGCTAACTGATACCCATTTTGCTCAAATTGTTTTAGTTTCTCTTATCAAAACCTCAAACAAAATTTTGTCTCAAAGACAAGGAGGATCAAATGGTTTTGGATCTTCAAATTCAGCTTATTGGGCACAAATAACTAAATCAGAAAGGCCAGAATTAGACTCCTTATAGAAGGAAAGCCTTTCAAAGACCTTTTGGACACTGGAGCTGATGTTTTAGTAGCATCTGAACAATACTGGCCTTCTTCACGGCCCAAGGAAAAAATGGCTGCCGATTTACAAGGCATTGGAGCTGTTACTAACCCTAGTCAAAGCTCTAAACTTGTAAAATGGCAAGACCCAGATGGACAACAAGGTGGTTCCAACCATATACTCTTAAAGATATTCCTTTAAATTTATGGGGATGAGATGTGCTTGGAGGCATGGGTGCATTACCTGTTAGTCCGAACAATGGTGTCACAGTTGTGATGTTAAAACAAGGACTTATTCCTACTCAAGGTCTAGGAAAACATCAGCAAGGTCAACTTTATCCCATTCAGGTCTCACAGAAACATGACCGACCTGGCATTGGGGTTTCCTCTCCCTCTACTTCATTACAGCCTTTTTGGAAGCGGCCTTGATCAAAACCCCTTCTCAAAGGACTGCTGACAAAATGACATGGCTTTCAGATAGTTCAGTTTGGGTAGATCAATGGTTTCTAAAAGGGGAAAAATTGCAAGCAGCCGATGCCTTAGTAAACGAACAATTACTAGCAGGGTTTATAAAAGAAACTAACAGTCCTTGGAACGCTCCAATTTTTGTATTAAAAAGAAATCAGGAAAGTGGAGATTACTTCAAGACCTTAGAGCAGTTAATGCAACTGTGCAACCCATGGGGTCATTGCAGTCAGGTCTACCTTCACCAACCATCATACCTTGGGACTGTCATTTGATTATTATAGACTTAAAAGATGTCTTTTATACCATTCCCTTGCATCCAGCAGACACTGAAAGATTTGCTTTTTCAGTGCCACAACTTAATTTTCAAGCTCCTGTTATAAGATATTATTGGCAGGTGTTTGCCTCAGGGCATGACTAATAGTCCAACTTTATATTAAAAATACATGGCAGCTGCTATTTTACCTATTAGAGAACAATTTCCAGATTCTTATATTATCCATTATATGGATCCAAATCAATTTTTAATTATATTTGGGCATCTAGAAGAGAACTTGAAACAGTCTCATTTATTGATAGCACCTGAAAAGATTAAAAATATCAATACTTAGGTTATATAGTGGATGGCCAAAAAATTAAACCTCAAAGATTACAAATCAGGACTGATTCTCTTGTTACATTAAATGACTTTCAGAAACTTTTGGGAGATATTAACTGGCTCCTGCCATCCTTAAAGTTAACTACTTCAGACTCAAGTCCTTTATTTAAAATTCTCATGGGTGATATAGATCCCAATTTTCCTAGATAGATTACCCCAGAGGCAGAAGCCTCTCTCTCTCTAGTTAATTAAGCTATTCAATCAGCACAGTTAACTCATGTGAATCTACAATAACCTTTTTTTTTAATTATTCTCAAAACTCTGTATCTACCTACAGTGGTGTTATGGCAAATCCAAGGCCCTCTTGAATGGATTTATTTATAGCACATTCCACATAAATCCTTATTACCTTATTTTGAGGCTGTGGCCATCTTAATTGCAAAGGGCCGACACCGCCTTGCACCGTTGAATAACAAAGAGCTTGATAAAATTATTGTGCCTTATGATCCTCAACAACAATCTTGGCTTTGGGAAAATTCTGATCCATGGCAGATGAGTCTAGCCAACTATCCTAATAATATTGATAATCATTACCTAACAGATAAACTACTCAACATCATAATTATATTTTTCCAAAAACTGTTCAAACTCACCCTGCTTGCTTTCATAGTATTCACTGTTGTTCTTGAACAGCAGCAGGATTTTACAGTGCAAAAGTCTCTCAAGAACAAAATGTGTCTGTTTCTCCTGCCCAGCAAGCTGAGCTTTATGCTATTTATATGGCTTTAAATTATTTTCCTTCATGACCATTAAACATATACGGTGATAGTCAATACTCAGTACATGTTTTCACTTTTATTGAAATGACTACATTAGGTCATACATCTTCACCTCAAATATTTACATTATTTACTACATTACAAAAGCTTATACATGTCCAAACTTGTTCAGTTTTCATTGGACACGTTCGTTCTCATATTCAATTGCCGGGGCCCCTTGCTGCTGGGAATGCTATAGTTGATCATATGTTAGCAAATGTCATTTTTATTGGAGTAAACAATTACAAAGCTGCTCAACATTCACATTCTAAATTTCATCAAAATTCTGAAGCATTAAGAAAGGAATTTAAAATTTCTAAAGACCAAGCACGGTCCATTGTAAAAAATTGTCATTCTTGCATTCCTTTTCAGTCAGTTCCTCATTTTGGAATTAATCCTTGTGGCTTATGGCCTAACCAATTATGGCAAATGGATGTTACTCATTTAGCAGAATTTAGTCATTTGCAATGGGTACATATTACTATTAATACTTACTCTGCTTTCATTTTTGCTACCTGCCAGTCTGGGGAAAGCTCAAAACATATTATTTTGCATTGCTCAGCTACATTTCCCATTATGGAAAAACTGACAGCACTCAAGACTCATAACGCCCCGGTTTAAACAAGTGATAGTTTTAAAAATTTTTGTATAAATTTTCATATCTCTCATACTACAGGAATTCCACATAATCTGCAAAGGCAAGCCATTACTGAATGAGCTCATCATTCTCTTAGATCAATGCTAGAAAACCAAAAAGTGGCAGAATACCTTACCTTCCCTCAATGAAAATTATCTTTAGCCCTTTATACTTTAAATTTTTTAAATCTTAGGAATTCCCTCACACCAGCTGAAACTCATTTCCAAGGAACACTCACATGTCCCACAGCATTAGTACGATGGAAAGATTTACAGACAGGTCAATGGAAAGGACCTGATCCTGCTTTAATATGGGGAAGAGGTTACATTTGTGTTTTTCCAGAAGATGCAGAGTGGCCATTTTGGGTCCCAGAACACTGCATGAGACATGAATCTGGAGCAGCAGACCGAGCCACTGATAACAGGATAAAGGAGTTAATGCTGACTGCTCAGATCCAGCAGAAACATTGCTGCCAGCTGACAATTAATACTTAAATTACTTTTAGCAATAAATTTTAATGTTTTGTTCTGTGTTTATAGAAAATATATATGTATAAATTTATTCCAAAATAACCATGGCTTGTGTTGGGGGCAGATCAAATTCTAAGGGCTGAATGCAAGGGAAAGATGCATTTTGTAGAGAGCCGCTTTCTGGGTTTGGCCTAGTGGACACGCTGCAGCCTGCTCTAGAGTTCCCCCCGCCCATCGAGTGAGCCAAGATGGCGCTCACATCCTGCTTCCGCAAATGACGCACACGCCCACCAACCCTATCTTCCAATCACCTCTGTATACGTGGCACTAACCTATTGGGTTTGGGCACAGTATATAAGAGGTTACCCGGACGGGGTGGGTGGAGACAACCCACAGGGAGCCGTGCCTGACGGCCGCATAGAGGTTGTTCCCCCACGGGATATTTCGCCCGCGCGGAACCTGTAACAGAGAATGCAAGCTTAACTCCAGTAAAGGTCTGTGCTTACAACTGCTACGTGTCTTGGATCTGTGTTTCTCACCAGCACGGATTTGTCTGCGTCTCTCTGTCTCTCCTCATTGTCTCACCCGCCGGCCGGGGGCTTGACGCTGAGCGAGAAGTCGCGGACAGCATTTGTGGAATCTGTTCTGTTCACCTGATGTTGTTATTGCATGACCTTGGTAAGAAACAGTTAAAATGTGCACTCCAGCTGGGAGGACTGGCTATCTTCTTCAAAGGAGGTGTATTTTGACAGACATTTAAGTCCCAGGAAACTTCTCTCGGTCCCTAGCCAATTCGCAAATAATCAAACTGGGCCCGGTCACATAAGCTAATTAGAATTTGGCCACTATTGTGTGAAGATATCATAAAAAATGAATGATCTCTTAAATTTAGAATTAATCAAATTGGTTATATTCAAACTTGTGCTATTCATCCTTATATTATTTTAGCAGGAACAATTGCTTTTAATTCACCCTCATCAGAAATATCATGTTCTAACTGTCAATTATTTACCTGTCTTAATTTTTCTATTTCTAAAAATCAGGCTTTTCTTCTTTTGAGAAGGCACCTTGGAAAACAGCTTCCTATGAACCAGATTTGACCATGGAAATCTTCATGTAATATATATGTTTTATTCAAAGCTTTGTAATATGTGTTTAAATGCAGTAAAAGATTTATTGATACTTTAATTATGGTAATCTTGAGAATCATAGCTCTCACTACTACAGCTGCAGTAGCTGGAGTGGTTATAACACAAGAAATTTAAACTGTACATTATGTGCAAAAATGGCATAAGAATACAACAGCACTTGTTGTGTGATTGAAATATCACCCTGCTTGGCCCCCAAAAGATAACTGGATAGCCAAAGATAGATAGAATTCCTCAGAACAGGAACAACCTAAGACAGGCATAGTCACAAAGGGGCCATCAAGAGAAAATTTGGAAAAACCCCGAAAGATGGCTGGCTAGACAAAGATGGGTAAGATTCCTCAAGGGAGGAATGACCTAAGACAGGCACAGGTGCAAAGGGGCCATCAGGAAAAAAGTTGGGACTCTTCTTAAAGAATACAAAAGGGGGAGAATTTTATACTGCTTAACAACAGAAATCTAGATAAGGCAGTGCAGTACATGAGTAGGTGCTTGATGTAATGAATAGGGATACGGAATTTTCTTGAGAACAGAGTGAACATTAATTAGCCTGCTTGAAACTGCAGAGGCAGAACTTTCCCAAAGTAAGGCCGGATTAGACAAGGCGCAGCCCAGGCTGGACCTCATCCCACTGGAGACCAAGGGGCTGTGCCTCCAAGGTTACTCTGATGTGGCCTTGACTGCAGTCAGAGGCCTGCTTCATGAAAAACCTGACCTGGGCCCCAACAGATATCATGCAGATTAACTCATAAACCAAGCCTGTTCTTAACTTTGCTATCTCTATCCCACTGCTCACTGTCATTTAACATTTCTATCATTTTAATAACTCCTTGTATGAATGTTTGGTGCATTGATTTTCAAACTTTATTATTTTGTAATACATGAGGATAAGAATATATCTGACTCTCACTAACTTGATATGTTCTATTTTAATTATCTCTTGAGCTAAGAAAAATGTTGTCTTATTTTTATGGTGGTTTATTTTACCTATGGTTTATTGAGAAATGTATTTGAAAATTTCCAAACATATGGGAATTTTCTTTTTTCATTTTCTAGACCACTTTCCTGTTGTTCTGAGATATACTTTATGATTATAATTCTTTGAAATTTTTTGAAAATTGCTCTATGGCTTAGCATATGATCAATTTTGGAAAACGATCTTTGTGTACCTGAAAAGAATGCATACTTTGTAGTTGTTGGATGCATTGTTCTCATGTGAAAAGGTCAAGTTTACTAAGATGCTTTTTAAATTTTCTATAACATTATGTATTTTTTATATTACAGTTATTGAGAGTTGTTCTAAAACCTCCTTTTGTTCTTGCTGATTTGTATATTTCTATTTGGCAAATAATGTTTTGAAAATTTTATTTTGAGACTATTTTTTCATGTGCATACCAATTCACAATTGTTACATGTTTCTACCATATTGACCTTTTTAACATTGTAAACATTTTATTTCTGGAAATATTTCTTGTCTTGAAGTCTATTTTTCTCTGATAGTAGTTGGACAGAAATATCTTTCTTTTCTTTAGAATTTATGCTTTATATTTTCCATTATTTTATTTTTACATTTTAGACTTTTATTTAAGATGTTTCTCTTGTAAGGCTTATATCAATGAATTTTTATTTAAAATAGGATTAATAAAGTCATTTATTTTAAAAAAGAAAAAAATAGTGTCCCACAGACTTTTAGATTTCTAAGTGAACAGAAAAGTCATCCAAGTAGCATGTCTAAGCCAAAGCAGGATTCTAATATAGGCAGTAAAGGTCAGAGAAAAGCAAATAGGAAGACTGTCATATTGGAAGGTAAACAGTTTTATTTATTTCAGCCGAACTTTGAAAGATTATTAAAGTTGGTATGAAGAGTAAATGTTGTGGATGGCCACTATATTGCATGATGTCGGGGAGTAAAAAGAAAATAAGGAGCCTGAAGATATACGAAGTGATATCCTTGGGGGAAGATCTCTGAATTGTTCAGGTTTGGAATGGTATTTCTAATGTGTGAATCATTTCCATATATTGACAAGCAGAGATTGCTCTGTGTTCATTAAACATCTAATCTAGATTTATATCTCAAGATAATGCACAAAAGTCAAATATTTATCATGTAAAATCTATGTCTTAAGATGGTTGATTTAATTACCACTAAACCAGTCAATGCAAAATTTATGTCTAAACAAATAACAACAACTAAGAGTTATCCAGGCATATGCGGTTTTATGCATGCCAAGACTGAAGATCATTTCCTGTCTCTTTTCAAGCACGACTTGGTAGTAAAGAGGAACATGGTTTTGTTGATGCTGTTTACCTTGCTCTCTATAAAGCTAAGAGGTTGAGCAAACCAAAATCTATGAAATTAGTGAATTCTAATTTTGAGATTAATGATTCAGGTGAAAATTTTAATGCCTTTTCAAATTTCGTTGCCATTCTTTCTGTAATGACCCTGGTACAAAAATACAAAATTTTTTCCTGTGGGAAATAGTGTTGAGGCAAAGCTCAAACTACCTCAGTAATTCAAAATAACTGTCCACCAGGTAACCACAAGAAACTGACGCATTTTTATTACCCAAGAGCTTCTAGTGCATTTTGGAGAAGATGAAGTAATCCTTGCTCGCCTTTTTCTGATTCTTTTCCAATCTCACTTTTCCTTTAGGTGTTTCTCTTACTCCAGAGATGTTAAATCCCTTCAGGATACACTCTGTTTAGGCAGAACTCAGATTTAGCTTCCTATACATAACTGCCCCTGTAGATCACATAGTCTCACTTCTCTCCAGCTCTCCTCATTAAAACCTGAGCTTGCAGAGCTACATCCTGTCTACAAACTGGATATCATAATTGGCCTACCAAAGGGATTTGTGTTTTATTTCGGAATGGCACTCTCATAATTGAAATCAATGTCCTTAGGAGCAATTTAAGCATAAGGAAGCACATGAGAAATATATATTTAGGCTTAAGGCTTTCCACTTAACCCTGCTGCCCCTAAATAATATTATTTAGTTAACCTTCTTCAGAAAATCTTTGCCTGCCCCTAAGGCTTGGACTATTATGAAACAGAGTTCATTACATGACACTAATGACAGAATACTTTCAATCTCACCAGTAATGATAAATGACTAAAAGTGCCCATGTATTCTAAAAACATTTTGGTCTACAAGAGAAGCGGCACATTTGACTAATGTAAAGAACGAATATCGATTGATATATTCTATGAAAGTTGTACTCTATATTAAATTTACAAATATATTCAAATACTCATTTTGTATAAGAAACTATTAAAAAAAGATGAATAAAATCAAGCAATTTCTTACAATATGATAGTGAATGGTCTTTGTTTTGAAGACCTTTTAGAAAACAATAATATAATTAGCATATATCAATTGATTTTTCAGAAATGAAAATATTATGCTTCAAGGACACGCAACATAAGACAGGACATCACTAAGCATCTCAGAAATCATCCACACACATCTCCAAAAATTGACATCCAATATGAGAGATTAGTTTTTATATTTTTAACTATATGGAAATGAAATCAAGGTATCTGTATACAACTATGTTTGGCTTCTTCAACTAAAACTTACGTTATTGGCATCCCTTCATGTTGTCATTTGTTGTGGTTGTTATTCATTCTCGCTGCTGTATAGTGAGACTGTGTGTCCCAGGTACCACATCCTCATGTTGTTTATTTTATCTAGAGCAGCAATTTGCAAATATTCCCTGTAAAAAGCTATGGGAACACATTCACCCCATTTGTTTGCACATTGCCTCTGGTTATTTTAATGCAAGGAGAAACCTGAATGCTTGTGACAGGTTTTAAGGCCTGCAAAGTCTAAAACATTGATAACAACACTGAGAAATAATACTTGACTCTCATCTAATGTGTTGATAGAAACTTGAATTATTTTCAGATTTATGTTATTGTAAATAATGTTACTGTGAATATTTTTGTACATGACTTTAGTGGATATTTACTCATTGTCTTGGATAAAACTAGGAATCCAATTTTTGGACTTTTCTATAGTCATATGTATGTTCAGCTACAGCAGATGCTTCCATATAGCTTTCTAAATAGGGATGACAATTTTCACTTGTACCATATCAATGTGTGATAGGTGCAGTCATTCCACATACTCAACAATGCACATTAGTTCTGAAGATTGTCAATTTAACCATTCTGAAGGTGAGTCATGGTAGTACTGAGGTTTTAATTTTTATTTCCTTGAATACATATAAAGTTGGATACAATGTATAACATGTTCATGGAAGTTGGAGCATAATTAAGAAGCTAGTTAAAAGAGCTGTGTTTAAAAGTATTTGGCCTTGTGATAATTCCACTGTCATACTGATATCATTACCATGGTTATATCAGGGCAAATCAGCCTCAATAAACACTGTGTATCATTTTTATAGCTATGAGTCAACTCACTGGTTTTACAAGACCAGTCCAATATTTGGATAGGTTTAAACAGCATTAGAATCATAGGTATCTATGGCAACTGGAAAGGACCTTAGTGATATTGAACTTGAGCCCCTCTTTAAGAGAGAGAAAACGGAAGTCTAGCAAGGAAGGACTTGTTAAAGGGCACAGTGATTTGAGTGGCATTGGGAACTGGTTCATAGCATGTTTATGATGAGGGATTTCTTCAAGGGAGATAAGGTAACTGCTCCTGGCTTTAGTGCATGCCTCCCATTAACTGGGTCATTGTACATTGTCACTCCTCTAGTCTCCCAAGCGTGGAATCACCATCATATTTCTTTATATTTGCTGTTTTATACACATACTGAAACCCATTAATGTGCCATTCATATGTTTAGGAATTTCAGTGACAAGACTTAAGGAATAGATGTAGGAATATGCTTAAAATATCAACCCACTACACACTCGTAGGGCTATATCTGTAATATAAAGTTTGGAAAATAAAATTCCCATTATTAGTTGGCAGATGTGTGAGAAGTGTGTGAAGTAGAGAAACAGAGAATTACAGGGTCTAGGGAGGGATGATGTAGACAGATTAGGATAGACCAACATCTTTTTGTGTTTGGTTCTCACTATGTCTGTAGCATTCCAAGGCAGAAAGGGATCTACATGCCATCTTCCCAAGATTCCTAATAATTGATTATTTTACATCAAGTTGCACATTTAAAGGAGAGGAAACACACAATCAAAGCAGTCAATTCCATTTTTGGCCATCCATTTATAGGGTTTAAAATATCTTTTCTCTATTTTGCATCCACTAGGTGGACAATGGGCACATTCTGGAGATTAAACTGGTTTTTAAAAAACAGTAATATATAATGTCAAATGGAAGCACAATAAGTTATTAGATTTCATTTTTAGATATTCCAAAATAGTGGCAATCCTCTGAAGTTCTTTCACTGTTTGAACTTTAATATCTCAATTTCAAACAGCTTTCTGCCATGCTGCTGCTCATGATAACAATTCCAATACAGTATGAATTAATTGAGAAAATATGGTGGAGAAGGAGCCCCTTAAAGTCTTTTGTTTAAAACAACCTTTTCCCATAGACCTTTTCTACTTCTATATTTTCCCCTAACATGTCCCTATGATCCACAAAGAAATGCCAACTTGTAAATCACAGGAGGTCCTTGGTCGTTACTCCCATTATAGGGCATTTTAGAATGTCAGCTATCAAGTCTAAGAAGTTCTATGACTTTAGCTATTACAATGGTAGTGTATAATTAATTAGGAGTGTCCTGGAGTGTTGCTGGAATTGAGGCAGATAATGTAGGTGAATATCAAGAATGTATATCAATGAATGCTCTTTTTTCCTAAATTATTAGCATGTATTAATTGATACATCCAATACTTCTAGTAATCATAAAAAGTACATATACTTACAAGGTATAAAATATATTCAAGGTACACACTATACCTTAAGTTAATTTTGTTTTGACTAACATTTAATAAGCACTTAAAGATATTACTATTGTTTTGATTTTATTCTTATCTGTTTTTTTTTTCCATTTTGTGTCCGAGACATAAAGCAGCTTCTTTGGGTAACAGGTATGAAAAACTCAGTTCTTGAGTACAAAATGTTCACAATTCCATAGCAGAGAAAATTATTTAATAAAGATAATAATAGTATCAAAATGCCTGAAGGAGATAGCTATTTGTGAATACAAAAAGGAGCATTTAACATGGGTTAAGAAAGTATAAAAGAAGAAAGCTTTCTGGAGGATGTTGATGGAGGAATAAAGAATTAGTATGCAAGGATGTAATTTCTTGAGGTCCTTTTCTTCAAACCTTGTGCCTCATAACCTAAGCATGTGGACTTTATCGCTTCTTTTATAATGTAGGAATTTAGGGCAATACATTCCCCTCTCAGCACAGCTTTTGCCACATCCCATAAAGTTCTGATATGTTGTATTCTTATTTTCATTCATCTCCAGATAGCTACTGATTTCTCTAGCAATATTTTCCTTGACCTACTGGTTGTTTAAGAGTGTATTATTTAATCTCCATATATTTGTGAATGTTCTCATTCTTTGGTAGTTATCGATGTCTAGCTTCATTTCATTGTGATCAGAGAAAGTACTTTGGGTATTTCAATTTTAAAAAATTTATTTTTAAATAATTTGAAAAAATTATTTTAAAAAAAAGACCTGCTTCGTGCCACAGCATATGATCTATCCTGGAGAATGTTCCATGAGCACTAGTGAAGAATGTTTATTCTGGTGCTTTGGGGTGTAATGACTTATATATATCTGTTAGGGCCAATTCATTCATCACGTTGTTTTAACTTCTCTATTTCCTTGTTGATTTTCTGTCTGGTTGTTCTGTCTATAGAGGAGAGTCATGTATTGAAGTCTCCTACTATTATTGTTGAAACATCTATCACTCCCTTCAGTTTTGCCAATGTCTGTCTCATGTACTTTGGAGCTCCTTGATTGGGAGCATAAACATTTATGATTGTTATTTCTTCTTGGTGAATTGCCCCATTTATTTATATATAGTGCTCTTCTTTGTCTCTTATGATGTCTTTACATTTAAAGTCTATTTTGTCCAATATTAGTATAGCTACTCTTTGCCTTCTTTTGGTTACAATTGCATGGAACATCTTTTTCCATCCTTTCACTTTCAATCAATTTGTATCCTTGTGTCTAAGATGAGTCTCTTGTAAGCAGCATATAGCTGGATTATGTTTCTTAATCCATTCTGCCAAGTGGTATCTTTTAATTGGTAGGTTTAGTCGATTAACATTCAAAGTTGTTACTGAAAAGGCATTTCTTGAATCCACCACCTTTTCTTTTTTTATTTTATTTGTCACATCTATATATTCTTTTCCCTCTTTCTCTTTTTGTCTTTTAAGTTACCCTTACTGGTACTCTTCAATTCTGTGCCCTCTTCCTAGACCTCCCTTTCCTTTCTTTTTTCTTCAACTGACAGATTCCCCCCTAGTATTTCTTGTAGGGCCAGTCTCTTGTTGACAAATTCTTTCCAGATTTGTTTGTCTGTGAAAATTTTAATCTCCCCCTCAGTTTTGAAGGCCAATTTGGCTGGGTGCAGAATTCTTGGCTGGAAGTCTTTCTCTTTCAGGATCTTAACTATATCATACCACTGCCTTCTTACCTCCATAGTGCCAGTTGAGTGGTCTAAACTCAGTTATGTGATTGCCCTTGTATGTAGTAGACTGTTTTTCTCTTGCTGCTTTCAGAATTTTCTGCTTCTCTTCAACATTTGACAGACTGATAAGTATGTGTCTTGGGGAAGGCCTATTTGTGTTTATTTTATTTAGAGTTCGTTGAGCTTCTTTGACTTGCATATTTATGTCCTTTATAAGGGCTGGAAAGTTTACCCTCAATATCTTCAACTAGTCTTTCTAGCCCTTTATTCTTCTCTTCTCCCTCTGGGACACCAATGATTCTTATATTTGTGTACTTTGTTTTATCTTTCATTTCCCTGAGATCCAATTCAAATTTTTCTTTTTTTTCTTTTTTTTTGCCATTTGCTGTTTGAGTATTCAAAATCAGTTGTCCTGTCCTTTAGTTCACTTATTCTTTCTTCTGCCTCTTCAAATCTGCCATTGTGTGATACCTGCTATTTTTCTATATATATTGTTTCAGATTCCTCTTTATGCTCTTTTAGTGTCTTCTTGATCTCCTTTATGTCATTAGCCATCTCACTTATTTTATTTAGTAGAGTTATATGAACATCTTTGATTAGTTGTTCCAATGTCTGTGTCTCCCCTGGTGTTTTAATTTAGTCATTAGGCTGGGCTATATCTGCCTGCATCATGATATGCTTCGTGATCTTCTGCTATCTTTGCAGCATGTAAATACCTTGATTGGTTTACTTTGTAAGCTGATTTCCTTCAGTAGTCTAAAGCTTTGTGTTTGGGGATGGATGTGGAGCAAAATGCAGGCAGAGGGGCTGGGCACAACAGTAAGGTGATGTGTTGGAGCTCCTTGATTGGGAGGCGCAGGTTGGTAATGCTACATAGGTGCTGCTCTAAGCATGGGTGCCCAGTGGCGGGGAGGGTGTGACTGTGCAGGTGCATGGGTCTGGGGGGTGGGGGCCCTCTGCGCACATGCACAAAGCTCAGGGCAGCAGGTTGGTTTCACAGCTGCATGGGCTGGGGGTGATGTGGCCTAGCTGCACAGATCAGGGATTACCCAGAGCTGGGGGGCGTAACTGGGGTCCGTGTACATGCACAGATCTGGGAGGGCCATAAACCAATGTACACTTGTGCTGAGCTCAGGAGTGGTGGAGTGAGGTTGCATGACTGTATGGGCTGGGGTCAGATGTAGCCTGAGTATGGAGATAAGTGCCTGCAGCCTTCATGAGCTGGCAACCACCTGCAGGGGGCAGGGATGGGGAGATAGTGCTAGGAAGGAGCTGGGCACAGGAGGGATGGTTTGGGCTGGGGCAGGCATGTGTGTATGCACTTGGGGTAGGGGTGGGGGCAGGAATGTGCATGGGTGTTGGCGAGGTGGGGGCACTTGGATCACGGGGCAGGAAGCAGGTGATGGGGTGCAGGTGCATGGAGTGAGGGGTGAGTCATGGTCTCTGGGCTGTGCTAGTGAGGGTAGCACATTCAAGGAACATAGCTTGGCTTATTTCCTAGTCCTTGTCTCCATATCCATGCACTCCTGAAGGCTCCAGACTTCCATGTTAAGCTGTTTGCACTAGCCAGACAGTCTCTGGTTCTCTGCTTCTCAGTTCCTCAGCTTTTGCAACCAGGGCCTCTCTATGTGGTGCAGACAACTCTCCCAGGTCATTTGCACCCTGGAATCACCATCTCAGTTGCCCTCCCGTCCCTTCTCTGGCTGTTTTTTGGAGCTGGAGTGAATTCAACCTTTCTGTTCAGCAATCTTCTTCAGTGTTGGACTTTGTTGCTTTTTTTGATGGCATGTTGTTGACCTCCTCAGGCCCTCTCTAATTGCCATTTCTTCTGCCTATAAACTTTCCTTTCACCAACTTGCATCTTTACTTATTGTTCTAGTTTGCTAGCTGCTGGAATGCAACACACCAGAGATGGATTGGCTTTTAATAAAAGGGAATTTATTTCATTAGTTCTTCAGAGGAAAGGCAGCTAACTTTCAACTGAGGTTCTTTCTTGCATTGGAAAGGCACAGGGTGATCTCTGCTGACCTTCTCTCCAAGCCTCTGAGTTCCAACAACTTTCCCTGGAGTGATTTATTTCTGCATCTCCAAAGGCCTGGGCTGAGCTGCGAGTGCTGAGATGAGGTATGCTGAGCTGCTTTGGCTGTGCTATGTTGAGCTCTCTCATTTAAGCACTGGCCAATTAAATCAAACATCATTCATTGCAGCAGGCACACCTCCTAACCGACTGCAGATGTAATCAGGAACAGATGAGATTCACGTACCATTGGCTCATGTCCACAGCAATAGAACTAGACACCTTCACCTGGCCAAGTTGACACCTGAACCTAATTATCACACTCCTCCTTTAGATCTACAACATAATTTCTACATTGAGGGAAGCCTACCTTCTCTGCATACCAAAGTCAGACATTTTGTTTTGGATTTTCAATGGTCTTTTAATTTTGTGATTTGCAGCTTATGATGAATTTTTGCAAATTTAAATAATTAATGATTGCTTTTCCACTAGGTTATTCATTAGTATAAGAAGTACTGCATTCTTCCTGTTACACTAAGGACCTAAATATACAAAAGACACTAGCAAACATGCAGTACATTTAGATTATTTAAAACAGTACACAAATGAAAGTTTAAACAAATAAAAATTTGACATAAGAAATATCAGGCAACTTTCATATTATGAAGGAGTTATATATAAATTCAGGTAATATAGTGAAGCATGACTAAGGAAATGCAAAATTTTGGCATAACTAATTTAGTACAAAAATTCTTTTTAAAAGTTATTTGAAACAACTTGTTTCTTATGTATTTCATATGATTTTATGAAAACAACAATCACATATTTATACACACATGCACATGCACCCATACATACACATACACATACAAATATATTTATTTAATATAAATATGTAAAACCACTTTTTATTTTTCAGTCTTTCCAAAGCCTCTTTCTTTATTCTGCAGGCTAAAAATCAAAGGATTTAACATGGAAACCACAAGGGTATAAAACAAAGAGTTCATTTTGTCTTCCTCTAAGGAGTAGGAAGGACTGGGTTAGAAATACCTGAAAAGCACAATTCTCTGAAAAATTGCAACAGTGGTTAAGTGGGAAGTGGAGGAGGAGAAAGTTTTGAATCACCCCTCACCAGAGTGGATCTTTAGAACTGATATGACAATATAACAATAAGACACAAGAACTTCTGAAATGGGGCTCAGTCCAATCAAGCCAAAAATGGTGAATATTACCAGTTCATTGACAGAAAATGGAAGGAGGTAAAGAAAAGGCAAATCACAGAAGACATGAATAATCTCATTTAATCCACAGAAGCATAAGCACTTAACCATGGGCACCAAAGTTACCATAAGACCTGAGTCACCTATCATGAGCTGGGTGTATCTGACCCATCAAGCCATAAAGTTGGGCGTGTGCAGCAGCACTCCATCATAAAATGGAAACGGTGTATATGAGATAGGGTCAGAGCAGGTCCCGAAGGCACAAGTAAGTTACATGAAGAAGTGGCCCAAATGCCCATGGTTTCCACTCCTGCCACATTACCTTCTCTTTCCCAGACCAGAGCTATGGCCTCTTGGGAAGTTCATTACAATGAGTTGACTGAGGAAGAGAAACTCGGGCCTGGCTTACAGATGGTTCAGCATGATATGCAGGTACCACCAGAAAGTGGACAGCTGCAGCATTACAACCCCTTTCTGGAGTGTCCTTGAAGGACAGTGGTGAGGGGAAATCCTCCCAGTGGGCAGAACTTCGAGCAGTGCACCTGGTTGTTCATTTTGCTTGGAAGGAAAACTGGTCAGAAGTGCATTGGTATACTGACTCATGGGCTGTTGCTAATGGTTTGGCTGGATGGTCAGGGACTTGGAAAGACCGTAATTGGAAAATTGGTGACAAAGAGGTCTGGGGAAGAAGTACGGATAGACCTTTCTGAGTAGGCTAAAAACAAGAAGATATTTGTGTCCCATGTGAATGCACACCAGAGGGTGACTTCAGCAGAGGAAGGTTTTAATAATCAAGTGCATAAGATGACTCATTCTTTGGATACCAGTCAGCCTCTTTCCCCAACAACTCCTGTCATTGTCCAATGGGCTCATGAACAAAGCGGTCATGGTGGTAGGGATGGAGGTTATGCCTGGGCTTAGCAACATGGACTTCCACTCACCAAGGCTGACTTGGACACAGCCATTGCTGAGTGCCCAATATGCCAGCAGCAGAGACACACATTCAGCCCCCGATATGGCACCATTCTCCAAGGTGACCAGCAAGCTACATGGTGGCAGGTTGATTACATTGGACCCCTCCCTTAATGGAAGGGTCAGTGATTTGTTCTAACTGGAATAGACACATACTCTGGATATGGGTTTGCTCCCTGCACACAATGCTTCTGCCAAAACTACCATCTGTGGGCTTACAGAATGCCTTATCCATTGTCATGGTATTCCACATAGCATTGCTTCTGATCAAGGAACACACTTCACTGCAAGTGAAGTGTGGGAATGGGCACATGCTCATGGAATTCTCTGGTCTTACCATGTTCCCCATCATCCAGAAGCAGCTGGATTGATAGAATGGTGGAATGGCCTTTTGAAAACTCAGTTATGGTGCCAACTAGGTGGCAATACCTTGAAAAGCTGGGGTAATGTTCTACAGGAGGCTGTATATGCTCTGAATGAGCATTCACTGTATGGTGTTGTTTCTCCCATAGCCAGGATCCATGGGTCCAGGAACCAAGGGGTGGAAATGGGAGTGGTGCCACTCACTATTACCCATAGTGATCCACTAGGAACATTTTTGCTTCCTGTCCCTGCGACCCTGAGCTCTGCTGGTCTACAGCTTTTAGTTCTAAAACAGGGACTGCTTCCTTCAGGAGAACCAGCAATGATTCCATTGAACTGGAATCTAAGACTTCCACCTGGTCACTCTGGGCTACTTATGCCCTTGGATCAACAAGCCAAGAAAGGGATTGCATTATTGTCTGGGGTGATTGACCCTGACTATCAGGAGGAAGTAGGACTGCAACTATATAATGGGGGTAAAGAAGAGTTTTTCTGGAATATAGGAGATCCCCTAGGGCATCTTTTAGTACTACCATGCCCTGTGATTAAAATCAATGGAAAACTGCAACAACCCAATCCAGGTAGGACTACCAGTGGCTCTGAAACTTCAGGAATGAAGGTTTGGGTCACCCCACCAGGCAAAGAACCATGGCCAGCTGAAGTGCTTGCTGAGGGTAAAGGGAACATGGAATGGATAGTGGAAAAAGGTAGTGATAAATATGAACTATGACCTCATGATCAGTTACAGAAATGAGGACTGTAATGTTGTTTTGTTCATGTTATACTATTTAAGTTGTAAGATATCAAGTTTAAGAATGAATATTACCCAAGGATATGCACCCTATTCTGGAGAGATTTAATGTGTTTCCAGCTATATGCAGGACAGTTGAGTATTGTTAGGTGAAAGAAAAAATGTGTTTTATTGTTTTTTATTTAGAAATTAGGTATGATTTAAGGTGGTATGTATAGCTGCCAAGTTGACAAGGGGTGGACTGTCATGGATAGGTTCATGTGTCAACTTGGCCAAGTGGTGATACCTGTTTGTCTGGTTGGGCAAGTACTGGTCTGTCTGTTGAGATGAGGACATTTCATAGCATTAAATCATAATCATGTTTGCTACATCCACAGCTGATTCCATTTGTAATCAGCCAAAAGGTAGTGTCTTCTGCAATGAGTAATGCTTAATCTGATCAATAGAAGTCTTTAAAGGAGGATTCAGAAGAGACCGGCTCTTCCTGTTTCAGCTGGTGAGCCTCTCCTGTGGAGTTTGTCCAGATCCTCCATCGGAATCGTCAGCTTCACAGCCTGCCCTGTGGATTTTGGATTTTGCATTCCCACGGTCACGTGAGACACTTTAAAAAATTTTGTATTTGTAGAGTGTTCCCTGTTGATTCTGTTTCTCTAGAGAACCCTAACTAATACAGTGCTCAACCAGCATCTTGGACCCAATTGCTGTCATAGAGGGCAAGGTGGCTGAGGAGAAAGCACGTTGACATGTGAAGCTAGGAATCCATTCAAATTAAAATGATCATTCCAAAGTTTGCCAGAGCATTAATGAGAAACAACTAGAAGTATGATGAATATGGTCTCTTTGATCTCATATTTAGCAGTTATTCCCAAGAAAAGGAATTCAGTTAAGGAGCAGCAATTTCCCTTGTCCATTGTTCTTTTTTCTTGCACTAAACTATTGCAAAAATAATCAAGAAAATGGTATATGCACGTTTAACTCTCTGGACATCTGCAAGTTATTATCTGCAAATCAGGAAGTTATTTATTACTGTAAAGTTTCTTCTTTATCCTCAGAATATTACCCAGACATGTGTCAGTCTCTGAAGAAGCATTCATAGCAATTTGAAAATGATGAAAATCATCTGTGATCAGAATTGAGAAACTGTGATCTACATGTAGATGACATTCATGAAGTACATGACTTTCCTCATGTTCCTCAATTTATCTTGGCCTTCTCCTCTTTCTATCAGTGAGTTTAATTAGATTAATTGAAATCTCATTCCACTGTAAAAATATTGTGGTAAGACCACCCATGTTATAGAGACAAGGCTCAAAGACACTAGACCAATGATTTGATATGCATGAAAATATTTACATGGCCAATAAAAGTGATCACAATTATTTTGTTCCTCCAACATTGTGCTTGGTTTAAAACACATGTTAGCTCTAGAAATAATGAACCTATCAGTCACTTAAAAAATAAATAAAACTATTATATAACTATTCTTGATCTATATTTTCTTTACTATCTATTGAGATATGAAATATGTTTTAAATTGAGATGTTTTCTACAAATGTATTACTTCTTTGCTGCAATTTTCATTACCTATATATAGAAGTGGTCTAATGTCAAAGGACAAGTCTCTTGAGCAGTGAAAGAGAAGTGCTGAAAAAAAATGGAAACAACAAAATTAAAGATACATATTTAAAATCCCTTTGGATTTTAAATTAGAAACCAGAAATTAGACAATAAATATTTCTGAGATATATAAAGTTCTGTTTATCATGTATTTATGTGTTTATGTGCTGTGATTGTGCATGTCTGCATGCTCTCTCTGTTGATATATGTGATTTTGAAGGTGGATGATGGTATGATTTATTTTAATAAATCGATGCGGCATGTAATCCATATGAAGTTAAATTTGCACAAATTGATATTTGCAATAAGCATCTCAATTCTTTTTGAAATAAAACAAAAAAAAGAAAGTCAGGTATACCTCAGGACAGTGATAAAGGAATAAAGCTTTCTTATGACACTGGATTAAATAAAATAATTAAAACCATTTTTGTGCAGATAGTAATGTAATCAATCAGATTCCTTCAGCTCTAAGGGAAAATAATTTGGGGGTATTATTTTCTACCTGAGAAAGCATGCATAAATTGATTCATTTACAAAGTTCTGGAAAGATGGTGGAGCAGAGTAGGCTGGTTTCACCCCTGCTCCATGGGGCAAAAAGAGAGGAGACAGAAAAAATGACCATGATACTGGGAGATGAGTGATTAACAAGGGTCTTCGGCATTTTGTGGGGAGATCATGGTAGAGAGAAGAAGGGAGATTTGGGTACAGAGAGATTGGCGAGTCTGTTTGGCCATGACCCCAAAGATGGTGGGCAGCAGCATTCTGGGAAGTGTGGTTCTGAGGGAAGGTATTGTCCTACACTCCAACCTGCCACAGCCGCTAGCTGGGGAGAACTCCCTGAGTGGCCCTGAAGCTGGCAGCTCTTTCAGAAAGCCCAGAGGCACGCATAGATGCCCACCGTGAACAGCCATGCCAACCAGAAGCTGGGATCTGTTGCTATATTAGGGGCAATGAATAGCTGTCCTATTGAGTAACTAATCTGCTGGGGGCTGGGGGCTGCATTCAGCTGCCCTGCCAGGCATTGTGATAAGCTGCACAGCAGGGCATTGTGGTCAGATGCCCCATCCCATGCTCTGGGACCAGCTGCCTGCCACCATGCTCTGGGATTGGCCCCCCACTGGCAATGCCATCTTGTCCAGCCAGAAGCTATAATAAGGGAAAACAGGCCTGAGAGGACGACATGGTTCAAAAGTGCCATCTGCTGCAAAGAAGCAGTAAGTGCAGTCTGGCACACTCACTACCTTTTTCTTTTTCTTTTTCATTTTTCTTTCTTTTTTTTTCTCCTCTTTCTCTTACATGGGCACTAGTCTGAGTTCATTTCCCATTGAATGTCTCCTTCTGGCTTCAGGGTCTACTATTGTTGAGGTGTTTTATTAACTTTTTTTGGGTGGGGGAGGGTGTGAGGGCTGGGAGTTGAGCCCTATGGAAACAACTTAATCAAAAAGTTTCTACCCAACAATATTGAATCAGGCTGAAAGAACATGGCTTTTCTGGGACACACAACAGCTTCAAACTGGCATCATTTTTATTTATTGGCACTGGGGCTTCCAGCCAAGAATTCTGTACCCAGTCAAACTGTCCTTCAAAACTGAGGGAGAGATTAAAGTTTTCACAGACAAAGAAGTCCTGAAAGAATTTGTCAACAAGAGACTGGCCTTACAAGAAATACTAAGAGGAGTTCCGCTGGCTGAAAAAAAAAGACAGGAGATGGAGGTCTGGAGGAGGGCACAGAATTGAAGAGTATCACTAAGGGTAATTTAAAGAATACAAAGAGAAAAAAGGGAAAAGAATATATTGATCTGACAAATAAAATGAAAAAAAGATAAGATGGTGGAGTCAACAAATGTTTTTTCAATACTAACTTTGACTGTTAAAGGACTAAACTTACCAATTAAAAGGTACAGATTGACAGAAAGGATTAAAAAACATAACTCAGTTATATGCTGCTTACAAGAGACTCATCTTAGACCCAAAGATACAAATTGAAAGTGAAAGGATGGAAAAAGATTTTCTATGCAAGTTTTAACTGAAAGAAAGCAGGAGTAGCTATACTAATATTGGATAAAATAGACTTTAAATGTAAAGACATAAGAGACAAAGGACACTAAATGCTAGTATTTAGCATTCTTCTCCAGTGCTCATGGAACAGTCTCCAAGATAGTTTATATGCTGGGGCACAAAACAGGTCTTTATACATTTAAAAACCTCAGATTTATTTAAAATACTTTTTCTGATCACAATGGAATGAAGCTGGATCTCAATAACCACCAAAGAACAAGAACATTCACAAATACACGGAGATTAAATAACACACTCTTAAACATCCCAGTGGGTCAAAGAAGAAATTGCTAGAGGAATCAGTAACTATCTGGAGATGAATGAAAGGAGAATGCAACTTATCAGAACTTATGAGATGTAGCAAAGAATATGATGAGAGGGAAATTTTTATTGCCATTTAGTGTTAAAAAACAAAAAGGAGCAAAAATTGAGGACTCATCATACCTGGAAGAACTTGAGAAAGAACAGCAAACTAACCCCAAAGCAAATAGAAGAAGAGAAATAACAAAGATTAAAGCAGAGATAAGAGAACAAAAGAATAACAGAAAGAATCAATAAAACCAAAAGTTGGTTCTTTGAGAAAATCAATAAAATTGATGGGCCACTAGCAAGACTGACAGAGAAAGAAAGAGATGCAAATAAACAAAATCATAAATGAGAAATGGTGCATAAACATAGACCCTGAAGAAATAAAAGAAATCATAAGAGGAAACTATGAACAACTATATGCCAACAAACTAGACAACTTAGATGAAATAGACAAATTCCTGGAAAGACACAAACAAGCTACACTGGCTCAGGAAGAAATAGAAGATCTCAACAAACCAATCACAAGGAAAGAGATTCAGCCAGTCCACAAAAGTTTTCCTACAAAGAGAAGCTCAGGGCCAGATAATTTCACAGGGAAATTTCATCAAACATTCCAAAAAGAACTAACATGAATCTGCTCAAAATTTTCCAAAAAATTGAGGAAAAAGGAACTCTGCCCAACTCATTTTATGAAGTTAATATCATTTTAATGCCAAATCCAAGTAAAGATGCTATAAGAAAGGAAAACTACAGGCCAATATTAGCAAACTGAATCCAACAACACATTAAAAGAATTATTCACCATGATCAAGTGAGGTTTATACCAGGAATGTAAGGATGGTTCAACAGAAGAAAATCAGTTAATGTAATACAGCACATTAACAAATTGAAAAGGAAAAAATCACATGATCATCTCGATTGATGCTGAAAAAGTATTCGACAAAATTCAGTGTCCTTTTCTGATAGAAACACTCCAAAAGATAGGAATCATAGTAACTACCTCAATATGATAAAGCAAATATATGAAAAACTGATAGCCAGCATCGTACTCAATGGAGAGAGACCAAAAGCTTTGCCTCTAAGATCAGGAACAAGACAAGGATGCCCACTGTTACCAGTATTATTCAACATTGTGCTAGAAGTTCTAGCTAGAGCAATCAGGCAGGACAAAGAAACAAAAGGCATTCAGATTGGAAAGGAAGAAGCAAAACTCTCATTACTTGCAGATGATGTAATACTATGCTTGGAAGATCCTAAGAAATCTATGGAAAAGTTACTTCAGCGAATAAATAAATTCAGCAAGGTGACAGGATATAAAATTAATGTGCAAAAATCAGTAACATTTCTATACACAGGCAATGACCTAGCTGAAGAGTTGGTTAAGGAAAAAATTCCATTCAAAATAGCAACTTCAAGAATCAAGTACTTAGGAATTAACTAGGAACATAAAGAACTTATACACAGAAAACTACGTAGCATTCCTAAAAGAAATCAAAGAAGATCTAAATAGGTGGAAAGACATTCCCTGCTCATGGACAGGAAGGCTAAATATAGTTAAGATGTCAATTCTCCCCAAATTGATCTACAGATTCAACACAGTACCAATCAAAATTTCAGTGACTTACTTTGAAGGTTTGAAAAAGCTAATTACCAAATTCATCTAGAAGGGAAAGAGACCCCAAATACCTGAAAGCATCCTAAAAAAGAAGAACAAAGTGAGAGGATTAACACTCCCTGACTTTAAAATCTATTATAAAGCTACAGTGGTCAAAACAGCAAGGTACTGGTGCAAAGATAGAAGCATTGACCAATGGAATCAAAGCAAGAGTGCAGAAATAGACCACCAATCTATGGTCAATGATTTTTGACAAGGCTTCCAAATCCTCTGAATGGGGAGAAAGTAATCTTTTCAATAATTGGGCATGGAAGGACTGGATATCAATAACCAAAAGAATGAAAGAGGACTGCTATCTTACACCTTACGTAGAAATGAACTCAAATAGGATTGAACACCTAAATATAAGAACTAGCACCATAAAGCTTCTAGAAGCAAATGTAGGGAAACATATTCAAGGCCTAGTAATAGGAGGTAGCTTCCTAAACTTTACACTCAAAGCACAAGCAACAAAAGAAAAATAGATAAATGGGAATGCCTCAAAATTAAATGCTTCTGCCCTTCAAAACTTTGTCAAAAGGTGAAAAGGCAGCCAACTCAATGGTAGAAAATATTTGGAAATCACATATCAAAGGTTTGATTTCCTGTATATACAAAGATATCATACAATTCAACAACAAAAGAGCAAACAACCCAATTATAAAATGGGCTAAAGATATGAATAGGCATTTTTCTGAAGAGCAAATACAGATAGCTCAAAAGCACATGAAGAGATGCTCATTTTTATTGGCTATAAGGGAAATGCAGATCAAGACTACAATAAGAGACCACCTCACTCCTGTAAGAATGGCTGCTATTAAACAAACAGGAAACTATAGATGTTGGGTAGAATGTGGAGAAACTGGGACACTTATGCACTATTGGTGGGAATGTATAATGGTGCAGCCACTATGAAGACTCTTTGGTGCTTCCTTAGGGAACTAAATATTGAGTTGCTCTATGACCCATCAATAGCACTACTCGGTATATACCCAGAAGAGCTATGACACAAAGAGACATTTGCACACTGATATTCATGGCAGCATTATTCACAATCACCAAAAGATGGAAGTAAATCAAATACCCATCAACACATACGTGGATCAACAAAATGTGGTATATACATATGATGGAATGTTGTGTAGCAGTACGATGATATGATGTCCTGAGGTACGTGAAAAGATGGATGAGCTTTGAAGACATAAAGAAGACTGACATAATCCAGACACAAAAGGATAGATACTCAATGATTCCACTTTTATGACCCACATAAAGATATAATCAGAGGCTTATAATACAGAATATAGGGGACTTAGAGTTACATAGAAGCTAGAGATGAGTGAACGGTTAGCCAATGAGGTTGAACTCCAATATAAGGGAATAAATAAGAGTGAAAGTGGTTCTCTAGTGGGTGTATAAATAATATTAACACATTGAAGATGAATAAAATTGAAAGGGGTTGTATAGACCTATGTACCCCACTGATTAACACTAGAAATCTGAATCAGTTTTTGCATGAATTACCTCTAAGATATGATTCATGTACAGTGTTTAACTCCAGGGTACAAGGGGAAACTGCTATTGCATGCTATGGGTTATGTTCAAAAGAAACCATCAGCACTACCACAGCAACAGCAGAAGTAAATAATAGGGGGTGGGGGATAAGAGTTAAGAGGAGGTTCAGATTTCCTGTTTGGCGAGGGTGTGTTTATCGGTTTCTTTCTTTTAGGAACAATGAAATAATCTAAAATTGAGAATGTTGATGGTGTGTGGACTTTGGGCACCATACATGATATCTATGAAGACAAGTGGCTGAAGGATGCGAGACTGAGAAGTAAATTGGCGAACAATGGGGTATACTTATGAACGAAGGTTATGCTTTTACGGAACAAAACTGTAAGGCACGCAACAATGAAAATGAACATGTGGGATATTTGCTGAGACAAAATAAACCAGAAACAAAAGAATAGCAATGCTAAGGTCACCTTTAGGAAATGCTTATAGGAAAACAAGGGCCTAGATTGTAAGCTTTTAGAGTAGACACATTAAGTCTGGAGTGGTGATTATTATTTCTGGATTTTGAGAGGCTGTAATATATGTGTGTGTGTGTGTGTGTGTGTGTGTGTGTGTGTAATCTGATATTTAGAGATAAGAATGAAGTTGATCAGGTTGGGTTTAAGTAATTCAGAACACAGGGGTAAGGAAGACAGTGTCTATATTTTAGAACCAAGCATACTCTTTGAGACCAAAGGAAGAAAGATTTATTTGGTCTGGAACTGAAATTTTCTGTAGTGCATAATCTAACTCAACCTATCTGTCTAGTTCATTTGAACAATTGAAACACAGGGAGCCCAGAATGAGAAAAAGGTCCTTTAATCCTCTATAGATTATTGTAATGCCTGGATACATCCTAGAGTATATTAAGCAGATAATCAAAATATTGGCAAAGTCCCTTGAGGTATGGCAGAAAGAATATGGAACTATTAAACCTTACCATCAGGGAATCCCCTGATACTGTGTCAAACTTTAGGGACACTCAATTTTTGCCCCTAAATCCTCAGGCCTTACTCTTGTGAAGCTATGTAGGTAACTGAGAAGCTTAGACTACTTATAGGCATGCCTAAATGTTACTTCTGGAGGACCTTTATTGGTCAGATGTGGCCTCACTTTCTCTAAGCCCAACTCTGCAAGTGAAATCATTATCCTTCCCCCCCATGTGAGACATGACATTCAGGGTGAAAGTTTCCTTGGTGACATGGGAGAGGACTCCCAGGGATGAATCCAGCCCTGGAACCATGGAATCAACAATTCCATCCTGACCAAATGGGGAAAAAGAAGTGTAACTAATAAAATATCAGTGGCAGGGACACTTCAATTAGAGTGGAGAGGCTACTCTGTAGGTTGCTCTTATGCAAGCTTCAGGTAGACTTTGCTACCTATCATAACCTGCCAATCCCCAAACAGGACCATTCCTGCCAATCCCAAAGAATGCTTCAGGCAATATATAAGATTCCACAAAAGTTCCATGTATTAGAGTAACTTTCCAGAAACCTACAACCTCCAGATGGGTCCCTGGTTCAGATAAGTTCTGAAACCTAGCCCAGCCTCTCCGGAACATCAGATAGTACCATCTCCCTATCCCACATTAGTGACAGACTCTTCCAACATGAAAAATTTAGAATTGTCAAAGCCCAAACACTCCTAAATTTGAGGGATGGAAAGATCAAAAGGTGATGGTGGACTTATACAGAGAAGATAGGATTTAACAAAATAATGTGAATGCTGAATCATTAAATTGTTGTCTCTTTTAGTCTCCAGTATCTTAGAGCAGCTAGAAGTAAAAACCTAAAATTGTAACCCATATCAAACTATGAGATATGTTCTACAACTAATTGTGGTGCTGTGCTTTGAAATTTATTACTTTTTTGTATATATGTTATTTTTCACAAAAAAGAAGGAAAAAAGTGATTGTGATGACAAAAAAATATTTAAGCCTTCTAGCCGCCTATATTCTGGAGTAGCTAGAAGGAAAAATCTGAGAGGATGGTATGGCAGCCCATAACAAACTCTGGGATCTGTCCTGTAACTACTTGTTGAAGAGTGCTTTGAAAACTACTGCTCTTTTATTTCTCTGCTTTGTATATATGCTATACTATGCAAAAAAAGTTTATAAAAAAAGTAAAAATAAAAAAGAATGTGAAGAACATTCCCCCCCAAAATGATTTATGTCTTGCCTTCTATAAACAATGTTTAAATAAAATTTTCATTCACAAAAAATGTAATAAATAAGTTTGAGAAAACACTGAATGTTTGTGAGGATATGGATCAACTGGAACTGTCATATGGCTTTGGTGGCATTGTAAATTTCATATAGCCAATTTTTTAAGTTCAGGCAGTTTCTGATCAAACTAAACGTGCATAGGTGGAGCAATTTCACTTCAATATATTGACCCAAAGGAAATAAAAGCATATGTTCATAAAGAAACTTTTACAAGAATGTCATAAATTACATGTAAATAATAATCTAATGGTAATTTATAGCTCAAACTGAAAGCATCTCAGGTGTCCAAGAATAGGAGATAAAAATCAAGTTTTGGCAGATTCATACAATGTAATCTTCATTAACAATGTAAAGGAAAAACCCCTGTGCCTGCAAGGAATGGATGAATATGAAAATGTCATGCTTACTGAACTGAATCATTGAATTCTACTGCATCTTTCATATATATATATGAAGTTTTTAAACAGATCACACTAATATGTGGTGGAGAAAATCAGAACTGTTTGTTGCTCCTGCAGGAAAGTTTCAGGAGGTGACTGGACAGGGGTATGAAGAAACTTAAGGGATAATAATCATATCATGGTTTCTGATATGGGTTGTGTCGAATATTTGTACACATTTGTCAAAACTCATCAAATGGTACATACTTTACTTTAAAATAGAAATAGTAACCAAGCTTCTGGAAGGAAGTGTATTGATAGGGTGTTTGATTACAAAGGTGCATGCATTTGTTAAAACTCATCAAATGTACACTTAAACACTGTACATTTCATCATGTTAATTTCATATCAAACAAAACAATAAGAGAAAACATAAGTCTAAATTTTGAGCTCCAGCTCACATGATCATGCTAAAGCATGTACAAACACCTGTGATGAACAGTAGGACATATCTGTGATAAGAATAACAAAAATGTTAATCATGGTATCTAGGGGGTGGGTGCTTGTGTGTTCACCGTAAAAGTATTTCAATTTCACTATATACTTCAAAATGTTTGATGTAAAAATGCAGAAAATCTCAGTGACTTAACACCATAAATAATTTTAAAAAATCAAATCAAAGTCCTATGTTTTCTAGAGAGTTCTCTGTGGCTGCAGTTCAAATGGTACCTGAGGCATGAGAATGTCATGTTCCTTCAAAACTGTGATGCCGTGATTAGGGAAAAATCACTAATCATCCACATGGCCCCTATGTGGATGGTGGAGTCTGGTAACATTGGATAAAATAGACTTTAAGCAAAAAAACTATGATTATCATAAGAAATGTTAAATGCTTAATAAAAGTATTTTTACCAGAAATTTATAATGATCTATGCTTTGTATGCAAATAACCACATAGCATGCAAAAATGAAAGTCATTCTGAGATACAACTTTAAAATATTCCATTTAAATCAGGAAACAAAAATGTGTGCTTACTATCATCACCATTTATAAAGATAAAATATAAATATGCTTCAAAGATAAGGATTGGAAAGAGAATAAGGCAGTAATTATTTTCAGAGGATATAACATGATCATTTATGCAGACAAAAATATTTAAACATTGTTCTGACAGCAACAGTATAATGCATAGGGATGAAGAAAATAATTGATGAAATATAATAGAGAAGAGCATATTGAGAATTAGCTCTGAACAGGTATGGAAGAGTAATATACTACAGAAATATTATAATTCATGAATAGTAAAGGAAAGAACTATTCAGTATTTTAAGTTGTAGAAAGAATGCCATCTGTAAGGAAAAGTTATTTGGGAACTCCATCTCAAACTACTGAGAAATAATTCCTACTGATATTGGTGGTGATTCTTCCCATACAATTTCTTCCAAGGAAGCTATCACTTTCCCCAACATTTTTCTTTACTCCTTCATGCATGCAAATATTTGGTAAGGTTTTTCTTATCCTCTGCATCAATTTATTTTATGCCTCAAATAGCTAGTAATTTATTTCCTGACTGAATCTTGTCAGGATTATACACGATTTGTAATAGCAAATATGTTTAGCATTTTTATAATAAACATTTCTACATTAAAGGATACAAATCACACTAATCACATAAATGTTTACAAAATAAACAAGCAATGACCACCACACAGTTCAAGGCATAGAATATCAACAGCAAATCAAAATCCTACTCTATGACTCATCCCAGGCATTAGCCTGCTTTATGCCCAGAGGAAAACATTAATCTGATTTCTGAAACTATAGATTAGTTTTAATTGAATCATACCACATAATCACTACTGCAGCTATTTTTTAATTTTCTTTTTAACATCTTTATGAAAGAATTTACATAAATAAATTGTTAAATATTCACTTAACTTTGTAAAATTTGGTAAACTTTGGCAAATGTATATGACTGTGTAATTATGCAACAATCAAGAAAAAAATCAATGATTCTATGATCCCCCTAAATTTTCTCATGCCCCTTGTTTATACCTCTAATCCACCCTCCTTGTCTCCCAATCTTTAGACAGCCACTGATTCATTTTCTGTTATTGTACATTAGTTTTCATGTTCAATAATTTTATATGTAAGGAACATGTATTTTTTGTCTGACTTTGTTCACACGGCATAATCATTTTGATATACATCAGAGCTCTCGTGTGTATCAATAGTTTATTACTTCTTATTGTGAGTAGTAGTGGTATACCATTGCATGAACATATCACTGTGAAGGTATCAAAAACATTCTATCTGCTTCCCCTACAGAGCTCTGGCACCAATGTCAAATATTGAAGTAACCCAAACAATTCAATTATGACTCTAAGTACTCAGAGTTAGGCCAGACTAAACAGGTTAAGGTAAATCCTCCACAAGATTGCCCTTTATGTGCCAGCAGCAAGTTTAGGGATTAAACTGGAATAGAACTATGGATGCACTGATCCAGAAGACGTGTCCATTATAGAAAGACTGTTTTCAGGAAGCTTGGTGGCCATTGTGAGCCTCAAAGCTCTTAGAAAGTTAAAGGTTTGCTACTATAAGAAGAGGAACAATATCTGCAACTAAATCTACTCCAATACCACATTGGCTGTCAATTGAACAGGAGATGTTACCAGCATACCTGGGAGAGTCTCTACATATACACAACACTTAAGACATGAATGTTCTATGTACAATCAGGGAGATGCTCACAAACTCTGTAGGCTTGTGTATGTTTTTGATCAGTAATAACTTGTTATTTGACTTACCCAGGGAGCACGAACACTGGGGAGGTGCAAGTATTTGATACCTCGAATTTGAAAGCTGTAAACATGATCCCAGCTCATGACAGCCCTTTAGCAGCATTTGGTTTCAATACAAGTGGTACCAAACTTGCCACTGCTTTGGAGGAGCTGACCATGATTCTCCATTTCAGTGGGACAAAACTCCTTGAGATCCAGAAAGGAATAAAGAGCTCTGTTATATCTGTCCTTGGCCTTTAGCATGGACAGCATATTCCTTTTTGCATCTGGTAACACTGAGACTGAACACATCTTCAAACTTAATTCCATGAAATAAAAACCCTAGGAGAAGCCCACCACCTAGACTGATTACTTTGGAAAAGTACTCCTGGCTTCTACCATCAGCAACTTGCCCTCTCAGGTAACAGAAAAGTTTAACCACAGTAGAAACTTTGCCGCAGAGTCTGCCTGCTGTTTTGCAGCCACACACACACAAAAAAACTGTTCACTAGTGACAATTTGGAAGATTCCCTGATTACTGATGGGAGTTTCCAGTGGGTTCTTATACATGTATACCCTGGATCTCCAGCAAGGAGGCAAGTGTTCCCTGATGAAATAGCACAAGGTGAAGTAGCAATATGGAGACAGCCAATGAAATCCTAGATTCTGTTTCCCATGATTTCCCCTTAGTAACTCACACCTATAGCTTACTTGCTGCAAAAGCCTACCCAGGTGCCCTGAGTGATGTGGGTGGCACTTGTTTGGAAGACAAAACCCAGTGCCCTGTGGTTGGATGAAGACAGTTATCATCTACCCATGATCCTTTGGCCTGAATGGCCTTGACTTTTGAGCTTTAATCCCTGAAGCAGAGAACACTGGTTTGTCCAAGTACATTGTGTTATGCCGCTATGAACTTTGACCTGAATTGTGGGAAAGGAAGGCAAGGACATTAAAAAAAAAAATAGTAGTTGTGGTCTCATTCTATCCTGTAGAGAAATACATTGCTTTAACTTAATAAGCAGCTTTAATTCTGCTTATGAATTTTAGCTTTTTGTTTTCCCTTTTTCCAAAATTAACTGTGTAGTGAAGTCCTTGCAAACTACTTGTTTTGCAGTCAGCATGTGCAAGTCAGCACAGGAGAGCTAGAAGCTGTTTTTTAACCAACTGAAATCATTTGTTTTTTTAACATGTGCATTTAGTGATGAGTGTACCTGAGGGAATGTGGCATCAGGTTGAGAGGTTGTAGTGGTCAAAAGTCTAGTTGTGCTGAGGTTCTTAGAGGAACAGGCTCCCCCTGTAGGCCTCCACCAGACCCCTTCTCTACATTTTGCTTTGTTAATTAAATTTCTTCCAGATTGGATAATTCCGTGGTTTCTTCCTTTTATTGTATTTCTGATCTTTTTTGCACATGAGTATTAGAAAAGAAAGGTTCTCATATTTATAAACTTTCTTTCTGAGAGCGAGAGAACTTGAAAGAATGCCCAGAAGTAATTGGAAGGAAGAAGCATGGTCTAGTTTGTACAATTAAATCATCTGTTCTTTACTTTACTCTTCCTATTGAACAATGATGTCATTTTTAAGGAAACGTTGTAGTAACTCCTATGTCTAAGAAAGTCCAACATTGAAAAGGGATGAGTACTGGTATTGTCTTATCTTGAACGCCACTCTTTGTCTGCAGGGTTTTCTCATACATGTCAGAAATAGCAGAAGCAGGTGAAATCACAGAGAGAAACTGGTGGTGAATACCTTCTTGCTAGCTTGATATATACTTTTTCTATTTTAATCTTAAAAAAATTGTTCAGCAAAGTGATGAAAGATTTTGTTTAAAATTTCAGCATTTCCATAGCTTCCCTTTTCATTTTTATAGAATTAAAGCAACCTCAAATACCTCAAACTCTGCATTCCAAACTAAGACACATAGTTAAGTTTGTGAGGGATCTGAAGTGGAGTCAATGGCATGAAAGATACAGATTCCTTGGAATGGTGGAGATTAAAGACAGAAGCAGAAAACCAAAAACATTGTATTGCCCCTCCATTTGTGCTTTTTAAAAGGTTTTTGGCCCAGAGGAAGGACCAAAGATATTCGTTATTGGGACATTCTTTGTAGCTTGGTCAGACTGGTTGACTAGTTTGTAAAAGTGTTACCATTAGAAAATACAGTCCTGAATCATCAGGCCCTCCTAATCCCATGTTGAACACAGAAATAAGTCTCTTTTTTTTGGTAATAATGTGGGTTTATTGATGATGGGTCATCAAGGAACTGGAGGAAAATCTTTCCAAAACCAGTTCAAAGTGGGAAGGGTGGTTTGGGCTTTTATAACTTAAACAGACAAAGAAATGGCAAAGGCCCAGAAGAAAGCAGAGGAAAATAAAAAATTAAGTAAAAGTCACAGAATTCATTAACATTGAGTAACATTCATTTGCTTCATTTTGTTTGATCAGCATATCCTGCTATCTTGTAGGCCCCTCTTTCTTTGTTGACAATTCAGGCTTTTGATCTTGTCCTTCAAAAAGGAGGAAGGTGCTTATATTAGTTCATATAATTGTTTTTGTTCCTGTAAGCGGAGCAAGAGAGGGTTTCTGGGAATGAAGAGTAAGTTTTTTTACGTTGTTGAGATTAGACTAACAACTAACTACTTCAACAATGGCTCTTTATGCTTAAATATCTTCAAGGCTGCTTGAGTGAAATGACCACAAAAAACATTCCACTAGTTCTTGAAGACTATATTAAGTATTTTCCAGCTAAAGGATTATGTTGAGTATTTTCTATCTCTGCAGCTATAGAAAAGGAGAGGGGAGCTCCAATTGTACCTGGCAGCCTCATGCCAAGTGTCCTCAACCTGAGTTCACTCTGTCTCTGTGGCCTACTTATATAAAGTGACTGACCCTAAGGTGAAATCCTAAATGACAGTATATGACTAGAGTGAGTTCTGACTGCAGTAGAAGTCTCCTATTTATGGCAGAGGTGAAAGGAAGGAGTGGACTGAACTTTTCTCTAAATTGAAATCTGTAACATGTCTATTTTGGATCCTTGACAAAATGCGACTTACAATTTCATCATCTGAGACTATGGGTCTGTTGAGCTCTGTACAAGGACATTTCTTTATCATAATCAGAAGGACCTCAATAGAACTGTCTTATCCCATATTAAAATGCTGTGGCGGAGGACTCAAAATGCCTCTCTCTCTAGAGCTTCATCTTTGAGTGGCACAGTTTGTCAGAGTGAGCATCTGTGGGGAAAGACATCAAAATTATAAATGACAGGTGTGGATCCCCCAAACTAGGGCTACCTGATGAACAAATAAGAATAGCACTTCCTGTGTTGTGTTACAATATGATTAATTTTGGTGTCTCCTTGTCAACTTTGACCACACTTGGTAATTTGGGAATGTCATCTACTTTGCCGGGTTTCTAATAGTCTAAGGTGTGTTTCTTCACCTTTCTTTGAGATGGTGGTCCTAGAAGATGTTTGAAATTCACTTTGCCTCTTTCAGCCTCAGTTTCCTCAGCATGAAGTTAGTGAAGTTGCCCTCCAATGTGCTGTGATGTTCCTTCCCTTCCATGCATGAGCCCTGGCAGGGGAGATGTGCTCAGGTGGCCATGCAGGTGCTTCCTTCTTAGACACTGGGGGACCTTGGATGGGCCTGGTCTGCTTTAAACTCTTTGTCTCAGAAAGATAGAATGAAGGAATCTTGATTGAGAAAAATGAAATGGATTCATTTGTTTGATGACTAAGCCTCATGAGGATTAGTCACTATATCAAACTATATCATATCTTCCCAAACATCAGAGAAGATTTGGGAGGTATTGGGAAGCAAAGGCCTGGCAATGGACTGGGTTGGGACCAAATTTTTTTTGTTGTCTCAAATGATTGAACCAAAAACTGTCTTAAACTGGAGTCAGGAAGAACTGAATTCAGTTCCTGATTATTCTACCTTCATTTATGGATTTGTGGCTGCAGGCAGATCCTTCCAGGGCCTTCTGCATGGTAAATATGGAATGACCCCTACTTCACTGCTGGGAAGATTCATGTGATATTATGTACTGCAAGCATCCAAGTCAGGGCCTGGTTACAGTGGGTGACTGGTAAATGTTAAAATAGAAATGTTTTTGGAATTCAACTGATGTTCTTTTTTTTTTTTTCTTTTGTACCAGGCTTCTTTTACTCAACATTGTATTTCTGAGCTTTAAACCTTTTTTTTTTATTAATTAAAAAAAATTAACTAACACAACATTAGAAATCAGTCCATTCTACATATGCAATCAGTAATTCTTAATATCATCACATAGGTGTATGGTCATCATTTCTCAGTACATATACATCGATTTAGAGAAAGAAATAGCACGACAACAGAAAAAGAAATAAAGTGATAACACAAAGAAAACACAAATAAAAATAAAAAGTACAAAAATATATAAGAGAAAGAAAAAAAAAACAAAAAAAAACTATAGATCAGATGCAGCTTCATTCAGCGTTCCAACATAATTACATTACAATTAGGCAGTGTTGTGCTGACCATTTTTTTTTTTTTTTAGACATCATACCATTCTACATATGCAATCAGTAATTCTTAACATCATCACATAGATGCATGATCATCGTTTCTTAGTACATTTGCATCGGTTTAGAAGAACTAGCAGTATAACAGAAAAAAATATATAATGTTAATATAGAGAAAAAAAATAAAAGTAATAATAATAAGAACAAAACAAACAAAACAAAACAAAACAAGAACCTATAGCTCGGATGCAGCTTCGTTCAGTATTTTAACATGATTACTTTACAATTAGGTATTATTGTGCTGTCCATTTTTGAGTTTTTGTATCTAGTCCTATTGCACAGTCTGTATTCCATCAGCTCCAATTACCCATTATCTTACCCTGCTTCTAACTCCTGCTGAACTCTGTTACCAATGACATATTCCAAGTTTATTCTCGAGTGTCGATTCACATCATTGGGACCATACAGTATTTGTCTTTTAGTTTTTGGCTAGACTCACTCAGCATAATGTTCTCTAGGTCCATCCACGTTATTACATGCTTCATAAGTTTATCCTGCCTTAAAGCTGCATAATATTCCATCATATGTATATACCACAGTTTGTTTAGCCACTCATCTGTTGATGGACATTTTGGCTGTTTCCATCTCTTTGCAATAGTAAATAACGCTGCTATAAACATTGGTGTGCAAATGTCTGTTTGAGTTTTTGCCCTTAATTCCTTTGAGTAGATTCCCAGCAATGGTATTGCTGGGTCGTATGGCAATTCTATATTCAGCTTTTTGAGGAACCGCCAAACTGCTTTCCACAGTGGTTGCACCATTTGACATTCCCACCAACAGTGGATAAGTGTGCCTCTTTCACCGCATCCTCTCCAGCACTTGTCATTTTCTGTTTTGTTGATAATGGCCATTCTGGTGGGTGTGAGATGATATCTCATTGTGGTTTTGATTTGCATTTCTCTAATGGCCAGGGACATTGAGCATCTCTTCATGTGTCTTTTGGCCATTTGTATTTCCTCCTCTGAGAGGTGTCTATTCAAGTCTTTTTCCCATTTTGTAATTGGGTTGGCTATCTTTTTGTTGTTGAGTTGAACAATCTCATTATAAATTCTGGATACTAGACCTTTATCTGATATGTCGTTTCCAAATATTGATTCCCATTGTGTAGGCTGTCTTTCTACTTTCTTGATGAAGTTCTTTGATGCACAAAAGTGTTTAATTTTGAGGAGTTCCCATTTATTTATTTCCTTCTTCAGTGCTCTTGCTTTAGGTGTAAGGTCCATAAAACTGCCTCCAATTGTAAGATTCATAAGATATCTCCCTACATTTTCCTCTAACTGTTCTATGGTCTTAGACCTAATGTTTAGATCTTTGATCCATTTTGAGTTAACTTTTGTGTAGGGTGTGAGATATGGGTCTTCTTTCATTCTTTTGCATATGGATATCCAGTTCTCTAGGCACCATTTATTGAAGAGACTGTTCTGTCCCAGGTGAGTTGGCTTGACTGCCTTATCAAAGATCAAATGCCCATAGATGAGAGGGTCTATATCTGAGCACTCTATTCGATTCCATTGGTCGATATATCTATCTTTATGCCAATACCATGCTGTTTTGACCACTGTGGCTTCATAATATTCCTTAAAGTCAGGCAGCATGAGACCTCCAGCTTCGTTTTTTTTCCTCAAGTTGTTTTTAGCAATTCGGGGCACCCTGCCCTTCCAGATAAATTTGCTTATTGGTTTTTCTATTTCTGAAAAATAAGTTGTTGGGATTTTGATTGGTATTGCATTGAATCTGTAAATCAATTTAGGTAGGATTGACATCTTAACTATATTTAGTCTTTCCATCCATGAACACGGTATGCCCTTCCATCTGTTTAGGTCTTCTGTGATTTCTTTTAGCAGTTTTTTGTAGTTTTCTTTATATAGGTTTTTTGTCTCTTTAGTTAAATTTATTCCTAGGTATTTTATTCTTTTAGTTGCAATTGTAAATGGGATTCGTTTCTTGATTTCCCCCTCCGCTTGTTCATTGCTAGTGTATAGAAATGCTACAGATTTTTGAATGCTGATCTTGTAACCTGCTACTTTGCTGTACTCATTTATTAGCTCTAGTAGTTTTGTTGTGGATTTTTCCGGGTTTTTGACGTATATTATCATATCATCTGCAAACAGTGATAGTTTTACTTCTTCCTTTCCAATTTTGATGCCTTGTATTTCTTTTTCTTGTCTAATTGCTCTGGCTAGAACCTTCAACACAATGTTGAATAATAGTGGTGATAGTGGACATCCTTGTCTTGTTCCTGATCTTAGGGGGAACGTTTTCAATTTTTCCCCATTAAGGATGATATTAGCTGTGGGTTTTTCATATATTCCCTCTATCATTTTAAGGAAGTTCCCTTGTATTCCTATCCTTTGAAGTGTTTTCAACAGGAAAGGATGTTGAATCTTGTCAAATGCCTTCTCTGCATCAATTGAGATGATCATGTGATTTTTCTGCTTTGATTTGTTGATATGGTGTATTACATTAATTGATTTTCTTATGTTGAACCATCCTTGCATACCTGGGATGAATCCTACTTGGTCATGATGAATAATTCTTTTAATGTGTTGTTGGATACGATTTGCTAGAATTTTATTGAGGATTTTTGCATCTATATTCATTAGAGAGATCGGCCTGTAGTTTTCTTTTCTTGTAATATCTTTGCCTGGTTTTGGTATGAGGGTAATGTTGGCGTCATAGAATGAATTAGGTAGTTTTCCCTCCACTTAGATTTTTTTGAAGAGTTTGAGGAGAGTTGGTACTAATTCTTTCTGGAATGTTTGATAGAATTCACATGTGAAGCCGTCTGGTCCTGGACTTTTCTTTTTAGGAAGCTTTTGAATGACTGCTTCAATTTCTTTACTTGTGATTGGTTTGTTGAGGTCATCTATCTCTTCTTGAGTCAAAGTTGGTTGTTCATGTCTTTCCAGGAACCCGTCCATTTCCTCTAAATTGTTGTATTTATTAGCGTAAAGTTGTTCATAATATCCTGTTATTACCTCCTTTATTTCTGTGAGGTCAGTGGTTATGTCTCCTGTTCCATTTCTGATCTTATTTATTTGCATCCTCTCTCTTCTTCTTTTTGTCAATCTTGCTAAGGGCCCATCAATCTTATTGATTTTCTCATAGAACCAACTTCTGGCCTTATTGATTTTCTCTATTGTTTTCAATTTCATTTATTTGTGCTCTAATCTTTGTTATTTCTTTCCTTTTGCTTGCTTTGGGATTAGCTTGCTGTTCTTTCTCCAGTTCTTCCAAATGGATAGTTAATTCCTGAATTTTTGCCTTTTCTTCTTTTCTGATATAGGCATTTAGGACAATAAATTTCCCTCTTAGCACTGCCTTTGCTGTGTCCCATAAGTTTTGATATGTTGTGTTTTCATTTTCATTCACCTCGAGGTATTTGCTAATTTCTCTAGCAATTTCTTCTTTGACCCACTCGTTGTTTAGGAGTGTGTTGTTGAGCCTCCACGTATTTGTGAATTTTCTGGCACTCTGCCTATTATTGATTTCCAACATCATTCCTTTATGGTCCGAGAAAGTGTTGTGTAAGATTTCAATCTTTTTAAATTTGTTAAGACTTGCTTTGTGAGCCAGCATATGGTCTATCTTTGAGAATGATCCATGAGCACTTGAGAAAAAGGTGTATCCTGCTGTTGTGGGATGTAATGTCCTATAAATGTCTATTAAGTCTAGTTCATTTATAGTAATATTCAGATTCTCTATTTCTTTGTTGATCCTCTGTCTAGATGTTCTGTCCATTGATGAGAGTGGTGAGTTGAAGTCTCCAACTATTATGGTATATGAGTCTATTTCCCTTTTCAGTGTTTGCAGTGTATTCCTCACGTATTTTGGGGCATTCTGGTTCGGTGCGTAAATATTTATGATTGTTATGTCTTCTTGTTTAATTGTTCCTTTTATTAGTATATAGTGTCCTTCTTTGTCTCTTTTAACTGTTTTACATTTGAAGTCTAATTTGTTGGATATTAGTATAGCCACTCCTGCTCTTTTCTGGTTGTTATTTGCATGAAATATCTTTTCCCAACCTTTCACTTTCAACCTATGTTTATCTTTGGGTCTAAGATGTGTTTCCTGTAGACAGCATATAGAAGGATCCTGTTTTTTAATCCATTCTGCCAATCTATGTCTTTTGATTGGGGAATTCAGTCCATTGATATTTAGTGTTATTACTGTTTGGATAATATTTTCCTCTAACATTTTGCCTTTTGTATTATATCTATCATATCTGATTTTCCTTCTTTCTACACTCTTTTCCATATCTCTCTCTTCTGTCTTTTTGTATCTGACTCTAGTGCTCCCTTTAGTATTTCTTGCAGAGCTGGTCTCTTGGTCACAAATTCTCTCAGTGACTTTTTGTCTGAGAATGTTTTAATTTCTCCCTCATTTTTGAAGGATAATTTTGCTGGATATAGGAGTCTTGGTTGGCAGTTTTTCTCTTTTAGTATTTTAAATATATCATCCCACTGTCTTCTAGCTTCCATGGTTTCTGCTGAGAAATCTACACATAGTCTTATTGGGTTTCCCTTGTATGTAATGGATTGTTTTTCTCTTGCTGCTTTCAAGATCCTCTCTTTCTCTTTGACCTCTGACATTCTAACTAGTAAGTGTCTTGGAGAACGCCTATTTGGGTCTATTCTCTTTGGGGTGTACTGCACTTCTTGGATCTGTAACTTTAGGTCTTTCATAAGAGTTGGGAAATTTTCAGTGATAATTTCTTCCATTAGTTTTTCTCCTCCTTTTCCCTTCTCTTCTCCTTCTGGGACACCCACAACACGTATATTTGTGTGGTTCATATTGTCCTTGAGTTCCCTGATACCCTGTTCAAATTTTTCCATTCTTTTCCCTATAGTTTCTGTTTCTTTTTGGAGTTCAGAGGTTCCATCCTCCAAATCACTAATTCTATCTTCTGTCTCTTTAAATCTATCATTATAGCTATCCATTATTTTTTCTATGTTTACTACTTTATCCTTCACTTCCATAAGTTCTGCGATTTGTTTTTTCAGTTTTTCTATTTCTTCTTTATGTTCAGCCCATGTCCTCTTCATGTCCTCCCTCAATTTATCGATTTCATTTTTGAAGAGGTTTTCCATTTCTGTTCGTATATTCAGCATTAGTTGTCTCAGGTCTTCTGTCTCATTTGAGCTATTGGTTTGTTCCTTTGACTGAGCCATATTCTCAATCTTTTGAGCGTGGACAGTTATCTTCTGCTGCTGGCGTCTGGGCATTTATTCAGATTTCTCTGGGTGTTGGACCCAGCAAGGTTGTAAGATTTTTCTGTGAAATCTCTGGGATCTGTTTTTCTTATCTTGCCCAGTAGGTGGTGCACGTGGCACACGTTTGTCTCAAGTGTTTGGAATGGGTCTCCCCCAGTCACCGATCTCCGTGGCCTGGGGATTTCGGATCCAATTCTCTCCGTTGGTTCAGGGGCCGCGCGTGGTGGGGGCGTCAGCTGCCGCGGCTTGAGGGGACCCTGTGGCTGGTTGCGGGCCACAGTGGGCCTGGGGGATTCCCCACCGGACCAGGAAGCCTCCCGTGGGGGGGGGCTACCGCGGCTTGGATAGCCCTCCTATCCGAGACTCGTATCCACGGACTCGAAGCAGAGACTCGAAGCCGCCCGCAAAAGAGGGGTGCCGCCTGCCTCAGCTTGGGAAACTTGCTTCTCCAATACTCTCAGCCGGCCCGGAAAGGAGGGAGGGAGTAGCTCGGACCACCGCAGCTGCCGCTGATCGGGAAATCACGCGCTGCTCGGGGGTCTCACCGCAGCCGAGTCTCGCAGTCAGTCTAGCCAGCCCAGACTTTGGATAGCTCTCTGATCTGAGATTCGTAGCCGCGGACTCAAAGCCGAGACTCAAAGCCTCCCGCAAAAGAAGGGTGCCGCCTGCCTCGGCTTGGGAAACTTGCTTCTCCGATACTCTCAGCCGGCCCGGGAAGGAGGGAGGGATTAGCTCGGACCGCCGCAGCTGCCCCTCCTCGGCAAATCGCGCGCTGCTCGGGGGTCTCACCGCAGCCAAGAGTCGCAGTCAGACTTGCCAGCCCAGACTTTGGATAGCCCTCTGATCCAAGACTCGTAGCTGCGGGCTCGAAGCCGAGACTCGAAGCCGCCCGCAAAAGTGTGGCGCCAGCCGCCTTGGCTGGGAAGCTTGTCTCTCCGAGTCTCTCAGCCAGCCCGGGAAGGAGGGAGGGATTAGCTTGGACCGCCGCAGCTGCGGCTGCTCGGGAAATCGCCCGCCGCTCAGGGATCTCACTCACCGCAGCCGAGTTTCGCAGTCAGACTAACCAGCCCAGACTGGGTTACGCTGTGTGTCCTTTCCCTGCTGTAGCCCCGGGAGCTGTTCTGTACTGTTTCTGTTCACCTATTAGTTGATTTGGAGTCGGAGGAACTAAGACGCATGTACCTTACTAAGACGCCATCTTGGATCCTCTCAACTGATGGTCTTAACTAATTTCTGATTCCTGAATGCAAAGCTGAGTGGGAATGAGGCAAAAACTATTAAATATAATTCACATTTGAGGTTATGTGTGGATGTGCTTGGACCTTGGCATTCTTACTCCTTCATAGCAAGAATAATAAGCAGATTGTGTACATTTGTCTTGGAGGTGGTAGAGTCAGGTAGTCACCATTGCCAAACTAAGCAGCACCCATTGTGGTGTCACCACATGGGACTTGAAGCAGCAACGGGGGTAGCTCAGTTACAGGAGAACTTACCACAAGGTTTGTGGCAGCAGGGAACTGGGGATGTCCCTGGTCCAAGAGGTAACCATGTTCCCTTGGAGGCCTAGCCAGGATGGGGGTGGGAACTCCAACTTTCTCAGCTGCCCTCTGTCAGGGACCCAGCTCAGTGATTGCTGCTTCATGCCAAGGAATGAGTTCTGCAGAATTGTCCTAATCAGTTTGTTTGGGGGATGAGAGAAGGGGCAGAATCTTGTCTTCTCAAAAATCCACAGTGGACTACGTGGAGAAAAAGCAGGAAATTATGTGCTTACAGCTCAGCAAAGGGAAATGGGACAATCAGTGATGGAAAAACATGTTTTTTCTTTTTTCTTTTTGTGTGTTCATGGTTTTCCTTACGTTGTCTGAAGATATCATGTGCACAGTGCCAACAGCCCCAAAGCTTTGTAGATCATTTTTCTGCCCTTGGAGATGACTGAATTATTTGTTTGGAATGTATGTTTGTAGATAGCACAACTAAAATCCAAATATACCAATTTACAGGTTTACTTTTTAATCATCAAATTCAAGATGCACAGTTGTTTGGAAAGACTGTTTTTTTGTGGCAGTCTTACTTTTCCCTTGTAACTTATTTCTTATTAAGGATATATACTGAGAGTTATTTGGTAAGTAGCCGGATATCTCTGATATATATTTTAGTTCTTACTCAGAGGTGTTAGCTAGGGTTCTCTAGAGAAATTGAATCAGCAGGAGATATCTGTAAATAGAAAATGCATAAAGGTGTTTCACACAACAGTGAGTCCAGTGATCACACAACAGTGATCAGTAGGGCTGGCCGAGAGCTGGCAGCTCCAATCGAGGTTCTCAATGAACTCTCAGGAGAGTCTGGCTGGCTGAAGCATGAAGAATGATTGTCTCTTCTGAATCCTCCTTAAAAGCCTTCTGGTGATTGATTAAGTATCATTCATTGCAGAAGACGCTCCCCTTAGCTTAATGAAAATACAATCAGCTGTGGATGCAGCCAATGTGGTCATAATTTAAGTTGATGAAAAGTGCTTGCAGCAACAGACAGGCCAGCCTTTGCCCAACCAGATAAATGAGCACAACCACCTGGCCAAGTTGACAAGTGAATCTGACCATCACAGTCCACCCCTTGTCAACTTGGGAGTGATACACATCACCTTAAACCATAGTTAAACTCTAAATAGAAAACCATAAGAGACACACTATTTCCTTGCCTAACAATACTCAACTGTCCTGTGTCCACCTGGAAATGCATTAAATCTTTCCAGATTAGGGTGCAAGTCCTTGAGTAATATTCACTCTTAAACTTGATATCTTAGAGCTTAAATACTATACATGAACAAAACAGTTTATGTCATATGTTAAAGGAGATAAAATAAAGAGGAAAACAAAATATTTGATTTATGTATAAATACATAAATAGTCATTACAAAGCGAGGAAGAAATATTCATACCATTTCAGTCCTCATTTCTGTAACTGATCACGTGGTCATAGTTCATATTTATCACTACCTTCTTCCACTACCCATTCCATGCTCCCTTTACCTTCAGCAAGCACCTCAGCTACCCTCGGTTCTTTGCATGATGAAGTGACCCAAACCTTCATTCCTGCAGTTTCCGAGTCTTTGGTAGTCCTACCTGGATTGGGCTTTTGCAGTTTTCCATTGATTTTAATCACAAGGCATGGTAGGACTAAAAGGTGTCCTAGGGGATCTCTTATATTCCAGGAGAACTCTTCTTTACCTCCATTGTGTAGTTGCAGTCCTATTTCCCTCTGATAGTCAGGGTTAATCATCCCAGCCATTAAAGTAATCCCCTTCTTGGCTTGTTGATCCGGGGTATGAGTAACCCAAACTGAGCAGTTGGCAGTCTTAGATTTCAGTTCAATTGAATAATTGTTGTTTCTCCTGGTGGAGGTACTCCCCCTTCTGGAACTAAAGCCTGTAGACTAGCAAAGCTCAAGGTTGCAGGGACAGGAAGCAAAAATTTTCCTAGTGGATCACTAGGGGTGATAGTGAGTGGGGACACTCCCATTTCTACCCCTTAATTCCTGGGCTCACGAATCCTGGCTATGGGAGAAACAGCACCATAGAGTGGACACTGATTCAGAACGTACACAGCCTCCTGGAAAATATCACCCCAGCTCTGCAAGTAATTGCCACCCAGTTGGCACTGCAGTTGAGTTTTCAAAAGGTCATTCAACCATTCCATCAACCCAGCTGCCTAGCTGGATGATGGGGAACATGGTAAGACCAAAGAACTCCATGAGCATGTGTCCATTCCCACACTTCATTTGCTGGTGAGTGGGTTCCCTGATCAGAAACAATGCATTATGGAATACCATGATGATGGATAAAGCATTTCATAAATCCATGGCTGGTAGTTTTGGCAGAAGCATTGTGTTAAGGGAAAGAAAAACCATATCCAGAGCATATGTCTATTCCAGTTAGAACTGTCCCTTCCATGATAGAAGCGGTCCAATGTAATCAGATCTGCCACCATGTAGCCAGCTGATCACTTTGGGGAATGGTGTCATTTTAAGGGCTGAATGTGGGTCTCTGCTGCTGGCAGATTGGGCACTCAGCAGTGGCTATAGCCAGGTCAGCCTTGGTGAGTGAAAGTTCATGCTTCTGATCATAACTTCCATCCCTGCCACCATGACCACTGTGTTCATGAGCCCATTGGCAATGACAGAAGTTGCTGGTGAAAGAGACTGACTGGTATCCACCAACCAGTCAGCTTATCCACTTGATTATTAAAACTTTTCTCTGCTAAAGTCACCCTGTTGTGCACATTCACATGGAACACAAATATCTTCATGTTTTTAGTCCACTCAGAAAGGTCTATCCACATACCTCTTCCCCAGACCTCTTTGCAATCAATTTTCCAACCATGTTCTTTCGAAGTCCCTGATCATCCAGCCAAACCATTCCCAACAGCCCACGAATCAGTATACAAATGCACGTTTGGTCAGTTTTCTTTCCAAGCAAAATGAACTAGGTGTACTTCTCAAAGTTCCACCCACTGGGAGGATTTGCCCTCACCACTGTCCTTCAGGAACATCCTGGAAAGGGCTTGTAGTGCAGCAAATGTCCACTTTTGGGGGATGGCTGCATATTGTGCAGAACTATCTGTAAACCAGGCCAGAATTTTCTTTCCCTCAGTCAACTCACTGTAAGGAACTCCCCAAAAGGCCATAGCTCTCATCTGGGAAAGAGAAAGTAATATGGCAGGAATGCAGACCATGGGCATTTGGGCCACTTCCTCAAGTAACCTACTTGTGCTTTCAGGACCTGCTCTGGCAGTATCTCGTATATACCATTTCCATTTTATGATGGAGTGCTGCTGCCCAACTTTATGGCTTGGTGGGTCAGACAACAACTAGCTCATGATAAGCAACTCTAGTCTTATGGTAACTTGGTGGCCTATGGTTAAGCATAAGGTCTACGCTAAGGCTCAGTAACAGGCCAAAAGCTGTTTCTCAAAAGGAGCGCAGTTTTCTGCAGCAGATGGTAAAGTTTGCTCTGAAATCCTAAGGGTCTGCATTGTGATTCTCCTCTAAGGGCTTGCCAAAGGCTCCAAACAGCAACTCTTTTTCCCACTGACACTTCCAGCACCATTGGATCTCTGGATCATATGGTCCCAGTAGCAGAGCAGCTTCTATAGTAACCTGAACCTGTCACAGAATCTTCTTTTGTTCAGGTTCCCACTCAAAATTATCTGCTTTTCTTCTCACTCAATAAATGAGTGAGAGTATCACACCCATATGAGGAATATGTTGTCACCAAAATCCAAAGAGACCAACTAGGTTTTGTGCCTCCTTTTTGGTTGTAGGAGGGGCCAGATGCAGCAAATTATCATTCACCTTAAAAGCAATATCTCAACAAGCCCCACACCACAGAACACCTAAAAATTTCACTGAGGTGGAAGGCCCTTCTGTATTTTTTTTGTACTTACTTCCCATTCCCTGATATGCAAATGCCTTAGCAATAAGTTTAGAGTAGTTGCTACTTCATGCTCACTGGATCCAATCGACATAACAATATAACAGGCCAGTGTGATGTCTTGTGGGAGGAAGAAATGATCAAGCTTCCTGCAGACAAAATTATGATATAGGGTTGGCAATGTCATTCTGATTATGGGAAACAGAGTCATTAGTGCCTTTGAGTCCAGTCAGAGTAGAAAACCAATTGTAAAAACCCAATTTTAAGACTCTGTTTCTTAAGAATCACTCCCGGTACCAAGCTATATTAGCTAAAGTTCTCTAGAAAAGCAGAATCAGTAAGAGATATATGCGAATATATAATTTATAAAAGTGTCTCATGCAACCATGGGGATGTAGAGTTCAAGATTTGTAGGGCAGGCTGCAACCTGGCAACTCCAATGAAGTTTCTCAATGAACTGTCAGTAGAGGCTGGCTGGTTGAAGCTGGAAGAGTGATTGTCTCTTCTGAGTCCTCCTTAAAAGCCTTCTGGTGATTAGAATAATCATCATTCATTGCAGAAGACACTCCCCTTAGCTAATTGCAAATGCAATCAGTTGTGGATACAGCCAAAGTGATCATGATTTAAGTTCATGAAATGTCCTCATAGCAACAGACAGGCCAACTCTTGCCCAAACAGACAACCAGGCACCACCACCTGGCCAAGTTGACACACGAACCTGACCATGACAATACCATATCTACCCCTTACCCCTCCTTCTCATTGTCTACTAGTATTTCCATCTATCCAAATTATTTTATGCTTTGTACCCCTATTATTTATTTATATTTTATCCATAATTTTTTATTCATCTGTCCATACCATGGTGAAAAGGAGCAACAGAACAAGGTTTTCACAATACCACGGTCACATTGTAAAAGTTATATATTTATGCAATAGTTTCAAAGAATCAAGGCTACTGGAACACAGTTCAAAAATTTCAGGTACTTACCTGAATTGGGCCATTTTCATGGCCTCAGAACTGTAAACTTGCAACTTAATAAATTCCCTCTTTTAAAAGCCATTCTGTTTCTGGCAATAGCTTTCTGTCAGCTAGAAAACTACAACAGTAGGTTTCCCTTCTCTTCAAATTTTTTGAAGATTTTGAGCAAGATTGGTACTAATTCTTTCTTCAATGCATTGTAGAATTCACATGTGAACCCATCTGGTCCTCGACTTTTCTTTTCTGAGAGCTTATTAATGACTGATTCCTTCTCTTTATTTGTGATTGGTTTGTTGAGGTCTTCTTCTCAAGTCAATGTTGGTTGTTCATGACTTTCTAGAAAGTTGTCCATTTCATCTGCATTTTCTAGTTTATTAGCAAATAGTTGCTTGTAGTATCCTCTCAATACCTCATTTATTTCTGTAGGGTCAATGGTACTTGCATCCTCTCTCACTTTTTTTTTGTCAGCCTAGCTAGGTATCCCTCAATTAATTGATTTTCTCAAAGAACCAGCTTCTGGTTTTGCTGATTTTCTCAATTCTTTTCAAGTTCTCAGTTTTATTTATTTCTGCTCTAATTTACACTATTTCTTTCCTTTTGTTTCCTTTTGTTTTGGGGTTAGTTTTCTGTTCTTTCTCTACTTTCTTTCCTTTATTTTGGGGATAGCTTGCTGTTTTTCTCTAGTTCTTACATTTTGGGGTTAGTTTTCTGTTCTTTCTCTACTTTCTTTCCTTTATTTTGGGGATAGCTTGCTGTTTTTCTCTAGTTCTTACATTTTGGGGTTAGTTTTCTGTTCTTTCTCTACTTTCTTTCCTTTATTTTGGGGATAGCTTGCTGTTTTTCTCTAGTTCTTACAAGTGAACAGTAAATGTCTTGGTTTTGCTCTTCCTTCCTCTTTAATATAGGCATTTAAGGCAATAAATTTCCCTCAACACTGCCTTTGCTGCATCCCAAAAATTTTGATATTTTGTGTTTTCATTTTCATTCGCCTAAAGGTATTTACTGATTTCTCTTGTGATTTCTTCCATGACCCACTGGTTGTTTAAGAGTGTGTTGGTCAGCTTCCATATATTTGTGTATTTTCTGGACCTATGCCTGTTATTGATTTCCAACTTCATTCCAGTATGATCTGAGAAAGTGTTTTGTATGATTTCAATGTTTTTAAATTCATTGAAAATTGCTTTGTGACACAGTGAATGGTCTATCCTTGAGAATGATCCCTGAACTTCTGAGAAAAATATGCATCCTGATGTTATGGGGTGTAATGTTCTGTAAATATCTGTTAAGTCTAGTTAATTTATTAAATTATTCAAATCCTCTGTTTCTTTACTGATCCTTTGTCTAGATGTTCTACTCATTTATGAGCGTAGGAAATTGAGTCTCCAACTATTATGGTAGAGGTGTCAATTCCTCCCTTCAGTGTTGTGAGTGTCTCCTCATGTACTTTAGAGCACTCTGGGTAGGTGTATAAATATTGATTATTGTTCTTTCTTCTTGCTGAATTGTTCCTTTTATTAATGCACAGTGTCTTTCTTCATCTCTTTTAATTGTTTTACATTTGAAGTCTAATTTGTCAGATATTAGTATAGCTGCTTTTGCTCTTTTCTGATCATTTGCATGAAATATGTTTTCCTAATCTCTCACTTCCAACATATTTCTTGTCCTTACAACTAAAATGAGTCTCCAGTATACAGCATATAGATTAGTCCTGAGTTTAGATCCATCCTGCCAGTATATGTCTTTTGACTGGGGAGTTTCAACAATTGACATTTAATGTTATTACTTTAAAGGCAGTACTTTCTTCTACCATTTTGTCTTTTTTATGTCACATCATTTTTTTCTCTTTTAGCCTTTACTGATAGCCTTCATTTGCGCACTCTTCTCCAGACCTCTCTTTCTTGCCTTTTCCTATCTGCCTGTTGTTCCCCCTTTAGTATTTCTTGCAGAACCAGTCTCTTAGTCACAAATGCTCACAGTGATTCTTTGTCTGTAATACATTAATCAGTTTTGAAGGACAATTTTGTGGGATATAAAATTCTTGGTTGGCATTTTTTTCTCTTTTAGAATCTTAAATATATCATACAACTGTCTTCTTACCTCCATGGTTTCTACTAAGAAATTCATACCAGTCTTATTGGGTTTCCTTTGCATGTGATGGATTGTTTTTATCTTACTGCTTTCTAAATTCTCTCTTTCTCTTTGGCATTTGACAATGTGACTAGTAAGTGTCTTGGAGTAAGTCTGTTTGGATATATTCTGTTTGGGGTATGCTGCACTTCTTAGATCTGTGTAATTATATGTCTTTCATAAAAGATAGTACGTTTTCAGTGATTATTTCCTCCATTAGCCTTTCTCCCCCCTTTCCTTTCTATTCTCCTTCTGGGACACTGATAACATATATATTCATGTGCTTCATGCTGTCATTCAATTCCCTGAGACTCTGCTCATATTTTTCCATTATTTTCCTGATATTTTCTTTGCATGTCAGATTTCACATTATCAGTCTTTTAGTACACTAATTCTTTCTTCTGCTTCTTCAAATCTACTGTTGTAGATTTCCATTGTTTTTTAAAAAATCTGTTTTAATGTGTTTTTTATTTACACAAGTTCTGTGATTTGTTTTTCCAAACTTTTGCATTGTTCTTTTCATTTGCACAATGTCTTCTTTATACCTTCCCTCAACTTGTTAATTTGATTTTTGGTGAAAATTTCCATGTCTGTTCAAACATCCTGCATTAGTTGTTTCAATTCCTGTGTCTCAACTGAAGTGTTGGTTTGTTCTTTTGTCCAGGCCATATCTTTGATATTCCTGGTATGACTCCTTAATTTTTGCTTGTGTCTAGGCATTTTATTTCCTTATTTAATTTATTCTGGAGGTTGTTTTCACTCTTTTCTTAGGATTTTCTTACTGGATGGTTTTGTTCTCTTTCTATTCTTAACGTCCAGTTCAACTTATTCTAGATCTTAGTATAGGTTTTGTTTAACTGACCAGAATTTTTCCATTATTGTTTTTCTGTTTCTTGCCTTAATGTTTTGAGAAGGGTCTCCTCAGATATTATAGACCCCACTCAGAATTTCCCTGACCAGACAGACACATGCTTCAGGAGGAAAATGTAGCCAGCATCAGTTTTCACTGAGTTTGAGACACAGCAGATTGACAGACTTTCCTGTGAACCCTGTAGACTCTGTGCTTTTCCTATCCTGCCTATCATGTGACACTTGTCTGCCTGTGACTTCCCACCAGCATAAAGTAAAGTGGTACCTCTAACTTCAGCACAGACTCTCCCTGCTTTGTGTGGGGTTGAGATAGAAGTGAGGTTGTAGGATGGCTTTAATTGCTTTGGTTTTCCTGTCCTGGGGCCTGAGTTCCTTGCAGGAGGGATCCCACTTTAGCAGGACCCCACCTTTCTCTTGGGGTAGATAAACTCCTTATGGTAATAAGTCCTTTCACCTGACTAGTTACTTTGTCTCTCAGACAAGCTTTATTCTGCCCTTGCCTGGGGCAGTCCTGGAGCCTGACAGTGTTTCCAATTTTATCTAATGAGCTGTTAAAGTGCAGAAAAAAGCAAGAAAAAAAAAGAGAGAGAGAGGAGGGCCTTTTCAGAGCTAAGCCCTTCTCCTGGGCATTGTTAATCAATAGCTTAAATTATTTGATGGCTCTTTGTGTCCCCTTTTCTCAAAAAGGGTTCCAGTGCTTTTTGAGTATTTTGTGATGTCTGACTCAAAAAGCCTCACCCCCATGCCCTTTCTTGCCAGGGAAAAACTCCTAGTAACTTAACTGCTTATTCCAGGTTTATCTGTGCTATGGGCCTATTTACAGTAGTCAGAATGTGTTAATTCTGCAACTGGAGTTTGGTTGAGCTATGCCCTTGTTGCTAGTAAAGTCTGCTTCCTTTCCTTTTGGGAAATAGACCATCACACCCATGGGGAGGGACACCAACCTCCACAGCTTTGGGGACTTTCAGTTCTGTGTGGGTTCTCAGTGGTTCCACCTAGTCCAGACTAGTGTACGTTGTATGTCCTGTCACTGATGTTCCCCCAGAAGTTGTTCTGTGCTGTTCCTGGCTATTTACTAGCTGCTCTAGAGGACAAACAAAATTCCACACTTCATTAAGATGCCATGTTGCCCCATCTCTCCCTGGTATGTTTTATTTTTGTTCTCATTCATCCATTGTCTAATATCCCTGTGAATTCTTCTTTGTCTTATAGAACTGTGGAATTGGCCTTTTGAAGAATCAATTCTGGTGCCAACCAGGTGGCAATACCTTGCAGAGATGGGCATTGTTCCCCAGGAGGCACTGTGTGCTCTGAATCAGGACCCAAATCTCCCCAACCTCCACCTGAAGGGATTAACACTTCAGTGCCTGAGAAACACATAATTACCCACCAAGGGGAAACAACCCTTGCTCCTGTGCCTGAAGTGATCAATCCTGTTTCACTAGATAAAACTGCATATGAATGCCTGAAGCAATTGGTTTGGAAGATACTTCTAAATATTTTCATAACCCATGCCCACCAACCCCTCTGTTATTCCAGAACTATAAACAGACTGAAGTGCCAACAGACAACAAAAGGTGAGGTACAAAATGTCACCCATGAGGAGGTATGCTATACCTCAAAAGAACTGCATAAGTTTTCAAATTTATGTAAACAGAAGTCAGGGGAATATGTGTGGGGATGGATTTTTAAGAGTGTGGGATAATGGTGGCAGGAATATAAAGCTGGATGAAGCTAAAAATATTGATATGGGCCCACTAAGCAGAGACTCTGAATTCAATGTTGTAGCTTGAGCATTAGAAAAGGCATTAACAGTTTGTTTGCATGGTTGATGGAAACATGGATCAAAAGTGGTCTGACTTTACCTGAGGTTGAAATGCCAGAACTGCCCTAATATAATTTAGATGAGGGGATCTAGAGATTGGAATGTTAGAGTGGATTCAACATGGAAAACCTGCTCATACACCTCAGGAATGTCCAGAGGACATGCTTTTTACCATAACTGTGAGAAATAAATTTGTGAGACTAGCTCCATCATCCCCGAAGAGCTCCATAGTTGCCTTTCTCTGTAGGCCAGATATTACTGTGGAAACTGCTGTCACTGAGCTGGAATCTTTAAACACAATGGGCTTGACTAGATTCTGAGTTGACAGAAGCCAGGTGGCAGCACTTGATCACCAAAGACAAGGTGGGCATGGCTATCATAATGGACAGTAGACTCAAAGCAAAAGTCAAAATAATCTGGCTCACAGAGACTTGGCATTGGCTAGTTGATCATGGGGCACCTAGAAGTACAATAGATGGACAATCTACTAAATTCTTGTTTGAGCTGTACAAGCAGAAGAGTTCTAGGTCAAGGAAACAGAAATATAACTTGATTCACAAAAATAAAGAGTCATGGCCCCTCAATCAATTCCCAGACTTGAGACAGTTTAAAGACCCAGAGCCCCTTGAATTAGGGGAAGACCAGTTCCCTTTGGGGGATGATCCTGTTGCACTGCCACAAATTTGTAATGTTAATCTTCCTCCAAGTCTTCACCAAGGAGACCTACAGCCTTTTACCAGGGTAATTGTGCATTGGGGAAAAGAAAACGGTTAGTTATTTCAGGGAATGTTACACATTGGTTCAGAAGTGACATTAATTCCAAGGGACACAAAATGAAACTCCATCCCACCAATCAGAGTGGGGGCTTATGGAGATCAGTTGATCCATGGAGTTTTAGCTCAGGTTCATCTCACAGTCAGTCAAGTGGGTCCCTGAGCCCATTCTATCATTATTTCCCCAGTTCCAGAATGCATGATTCGAATAGATATACTGAGAAACTGGCAGAATCACCACATGGCTCTCTGATTCTGGGGGTTATTATGGTAGGAAAGGCCAAGCAGAAGCCATTAGAATTGCCCCTACCTAGAAAAATAGTAAATGATAAGCAATGCTGGGTTTCTGGAAGAACTGCAGAGATTACTGCAACTCTTAAGGACTTGAGGGATACAGGGGTAGTAGTTCCCATCACATACCCATTCAACTTTCCTATATGATCTGTGCAGAAAACAGATGGGTCTTGGAGGGTGTGGTAGTTAAATTTAGTTCTCAACTTGGGCAGGTGAAGGCACCTAGTTCTATTGCTGTGGACATGAGCCAATGGTATGTGAACCTCATCTATTGCTAATTACACCTGCAGTTGGCTAGGAGGTGTGCCTGCTGCAATGAATGACATTTGACTTAATTGGCTGGTGCTTAAATGAGAAAGCACATCATAGCACAGCCTAAGCAGCTCGGCATTCCTCATCTCAGCACTTGCAGCTCAGTCCAGGCCTTTGGAGATGCAGAAAGAAGTCACCCCAGGGAAAGTTGTTGGAACCCAGGGGCCTGGAGAGAAGGCCAGCAGGTTCTTTCTTACTGTGCCTTCCCACGTAAGAAAGAACCTCAGTGGAAAGTTAGCTGTCTTTCTTCTGAAGAACTAACAAAATAAATCCCCTTTTATTAAAAGTCAATCTATCTCTGGTGTGTTGCATTCGAGCAACTAGCAAACTAGAACAGAGGGTGACAGTGGATTATCATAAACTCAACCAGGTGGTGACTCCAATTGCAGCTGCCATTCTAGATGTGGTAACATTGCTTGAGAAAATCAATACATCCCCTGGCACCTGGCATGTAGATATTGATCTGGCAAATGCTTTTCTTCTCAATAGCTATTAGTAAGGACCACCAGAAGCAACTTGCTTTCAGCTGGCAAGGTCAACAATATACTCTCACTATTTGACCTCAGGGGTATATCAACTCTCTAGCCCTATGTCATAATCTGGTCTGCAGGGACTTTTCTCCCACCCACAAGACGTCATGCCAGTTCATTATATTGATGATATCATGTTGATTGAACCTAGTGAGCAAGAAGTAGTAACTATTCTAAACTTATTGGTAAGGCGTTTTTGTGTTAGAGGAGATAATTAAACAAAAATACAGAGGTCTTCCACCTCAGTGAAATTTCTAAGTGTCCAGTGGTGTGGGACATGTCAAGATATCCCTTTTAAGGCAAATGATAAGTTGCTGCATCTGGCCTCTTCTACAACCAAAAAGAGGCACAGTGTTTAGTTGGTCTCTTTGGATTTTGGCAACAACATATTATTTATGTGGGTGTAATATTGTGACCCATTTATCAAATGATGAGAAAAGAAGCTAATTTTGAGTGGGGACCTTAAGAAGAGGAGATTCTGCAACAGGTTCAGATTGCTATAGAAGCTGCTCTGCCACTGGGACCATATGATCCAGCAGATCCAATAGTGCTGGAAGTGTCAGTGGCAAACAGAGATGCTGTCTGGAGCCTCTGGCAGGCCCCTATAGGAGAATCACAATGCAGACCCTTGGGATTTCAGAGCAAAGCCTTACTATCTGCTGCAGATAACAGCACTCCTTTTGAGAAACAGCTTTTGGCCTGCTACTGAGCCTTAGTATAGACCTTATGGTTAAGCATGTGCCAGCAAGTTACCATGAGAACAGAGTTGGGTTCTCATGAGTTGGGTGTTGTCTGACCCACCAAGCCATAATGTTGGGCATGTGCAGCAGCACTCCATCATAAAATGGAAATAGTATACATTAGATACCGCCAGAGCAGATCCTGAAAGCACAGATATGTCACATGAGAAAGTGGCCCAAATGCCCATGGTCTTCATTCCTACTACATTACCTTCTCTTTCTCAGATGAGGCCTATGGCTTCTGGGGTCATTCCTTACAATGAGTTGACTGAGGAAACGAAAACTCAGACCTGGTTTACAGATGGTTCTGCATGATATGGAGGTAAAGTGTACAGCTTCAGTCCCAATACCCTTTTCTGGGATGTCCCTGAAGGACAGTAGAGAGGGGAAATCCTCCCAGTGGGTGGAACTTTGAGCAGTGCACCTGGTTGTTCATTTTGCTTGGAAGGAGAACTGGCCAGAGGTGCATTTGTATACTGACTCTTGGGCAGTTGCGAATGGTTTGGCTGGATGGTCAGGAACTTGGAGAGAGCATGATTGGAAAATTGATTACAAAGAGGTCTGTGGAAGAGATATGTGGATAGACCTTTCTGAGTGGGCAAAAAACATGAAGATATTTGTGCCCCATGTGAATGTGCACCACACGGTGACTTCAGCAGAGGAAGATTTTAATAATCAAGTGTATAAGATGATCCATTCTATGGATGCCAGTCAGCCTCTTTCACCAGAGACTCCTGTCACTGCCAAATGGGCTTATGAACACAGTGGACATCGTGGTAGGGATGCAGTATACACATGAGCTCAGCAACATGAACTTCCACTCACCAAGGCTGACTTGGCTACCGCCACTGCTGAGTGCCCAATCTGCCAGCAGCAGAGATCCACACTTAGCCCTTTATATGGCACCATTCCCCAAGGTGATCAGCCACCTACATGGTGACAGGTTGATTACATTGGACCACTTGCATCATGGAAAGGGCAGTGATTTGTTCCAAGTGGAATAGGTACATACTCTGGATATGGTTCTGCTTTCCCTGAATGCAATGCTTCTACCAAAACTACCATCCATGGACTTATAAAATGCCTTATCCATCTTCATGGCATTCCACATAGCATTGCTTTTGATCAAAGAAAGCACTTCACAGCAAATGAAGTGCAGGAATGGGCACGGAATTCTCTGTTCTTAACATATTCTCCATCATTCAGAGGCAGCTGGGTTGATAGAACTGTATAATGGCCTTTTGAAAACTCAATTACAGTGCCAATTAGTTGGCAATTAATTGCAGGGCTGAAGTGATGTTTTCCAGGTGGGTGTGTATGTTCTGAATCAGCATCCACTGTATTATGCTGTTTCTCCCATAGCCAGGATTCATGCTCCCAGGAATCAAGGGGCAGAAATGGGAGTGCCCCCACTCATTATTACCCCTAGTGATCCACCAGGAAGGTTTTTGCTTCCTGTCCCTGCAACCTTGAGCTCTGCTGGCCTACAGGTTTTAGGGGAGTGCTTCCACTAGGAGAAACAACAGTTATTCCACTGAAATGGAATTTAAGACTGCCAACTGCTCACTTTGGGCTGCTCATGTCCCTGGATCAACAAACCAAGAAGGGGATTACTTTAATGAGTGTGGTGATTAACCCTGACTATCAGAGGGAAATAGGACTGCAACTACACAATTGAGGTAAAGAAGAGTTTTCCTGGAATATAGGAGATCCCCTAAGACACCTCTTAGTCTTACCCATGCCCTGTGATTAAAATCAATGGAAAACTGCAACAACCCAATCCAGGCAGGACTACCAATGGCTCTAAACTTCAGGAATGAAGGTTTTGTCACCCCTCCAGGCAAGGAACCATGGTCAGCTCAAGTGCCTGTTGAAGTTAAAGGGAACATGGAATGGATAGTGGAAAAAGGTAGTGATAAATATGAACTACAATGATGTGATCAGTTATAGAAACAAGGACTGTAATGGTATGAATATTTCTTCTTTGCCTTGTAATTAATATATATATATATATATACACACACACATATATGCATAAATTAAATATCTTTGTTTTCCTCTCTAATTTTATCCCCTTTATCATATGGCATAAGCTGTTTTGTGAGACAGCAAGTTTAAGAGTGACTATTACCCAAGGCCTTGCACCCTATTCTGGAGAGATTTAATGCATAACCAGTTGTACGCAGGACTGTTGAGTATTGTTAGGTGAGGAAAAAATGTGTGTTATTGCCTTCTATTTAGAGATTAAGTGTGATTTAAGGTGATGTGTATAGCTTCCAAATGGACAAGGGGTGGACTGTGCTGGTCAGATTCATATGTCAACTTGGCCAGTGGTGGTGCCTGGTTGTCTGGTCTGGTAAGCACTGGCCTGTTTGTTACTATGAGGACATTTAAGAGACTTAAATCAGGATCACATGGGCTGCATTCACAATGGATTACCTTTTCAGTCAGCTAATGGGAGCATCTTCTGCAAAGAGTGATGATTAATCTAATCAACAGAAAGCTTTTGTATTAGTTAGGGTTCTCTAGAGAAACAGAATCAACAGGGAACACTTGTAAATATAAAATTTATGAAAGTGTATCACGTGACCGTAGGAATGCAGAGTCCAAATTCCACAGGGCAGGCTGCGAAGCCGATGACTCCAATGGATGGCCTGGATGAACTCCACAGGAGAGGCTCACAGCCAAAGCAGGAATGGAACCTGTCTCCTCTGAGTCCTCCTTTAAAGGCTTCCCATGATTGCATTTAGCATCACTAATTGCAGAAGACACTCCCCTTTGGCTGGACACAAATGGAATCAGCTGTGGATGTAGCTGACATGATCATGACCTAATCCTATGAAATGTCCTCATTGCAACAGACAGGACAGTTTTTTTTTTTTGTAATATCTTTGCCTGGTTTTGGTATGAGGGTGATGTTGGCTTCATAGAATGAATTAGGTAGTTTTCCCTCCACTTAGATTATTTTGAAGAGTTTGAGGAGAGTTGGTACTAATTCTTTCTGGAATGTTTGATAGAATTCACATGTGAAGCCGTCTGGTCCTGGACTTTTCTTTTTAGGGAGCTTTTGAATGACTAACTCAATCTCTTTACTTGTAATTGGTTTGTTGAGGTCATCTATGTCTTCTTGAGTCAAAGTTGGTTGTTCATGTCTTTCCAGGAACCCGTCCATTTCATCTAAATTGTTGTATTTATTAGCGTAAAGTTGTTCATAGTATCCTGTTATTACCTCCTTTATTTCTGTGAGGTCAGTAGTTATGTCTCCTCTTCCATTTCTGATCTTATTTATTTGCATCCTCTCTCTTCTTCTTTTTGTCAATCTTGCTAAGGGCCCATCAATCTTATTGATTTTCTCATAGAACCAACTTCTGGTCTTATTGATTTTCTCTATTGTTTTCATGTTTTCAATTTCATTTATTTCTGCTCTAATCTTTGTTATTTCTTTCCTTTTGCTTGCTTTGGGATTAGTTTGCTGTTCTTTCTCCAGTTCTTCCAAGTGGACAGTTAATTCCTGCATTTTTGCCTTTTCTTCTTTTCTGATATAGGCATTTAGGACAATAAATTTCCCTCTTAGCACTGCCTTTGCTGCGTCCCATAAGTTTTGATATGTTGTGTTTTCATTTTCATTCACCTCGAGGTATTTACTAATTTCTCTCGCAATTTCTTCTTTGACCCACTCATTGTTTAAGAGTGTGTTGTTGAGCCTCCACGTATTTGTGAATTTTCTGGCACTCCGCCTATTATTGATTTCCAACTTCATTCCTTTATGATCCGAGAAAGTGTTGCGTATGATTTCAAACTTTTTAAATTTGTTAAGACTTGCTTTGTGAGCCAGCATATGGTCTATCTTTGAGAATGATCCATGAGCACTTGAGAAAAAGGTGTATCCTGCTGTTGTGGGATGTAATGTCCTATAAATGTCTATTAAGTCTAGTTCATTTATAGTAATATTCAGATTCTCTATTTCTTTATTGATCCTCTGTCTAGATGTTCTGTCCATTGATGAGAGTGGTGAATTGAAGTCTCCAACTATTATGGTATATGAGTCTATTTCCCTTTTCAGTGTTTGCAGTGTATTCCTCACGTATTTTGGGGCATTCTGGTTTGGTGCATAAATATTTATGATTGTTATGTCTTCTTGTTTAATTGTTCCTTTTATTAGTATATAGTGTCCTTCTTTGTCTCTTTTAACTGTTTTACATTTGAAGTCTAATTTGTTGGATATTAGTATAGCCACTCCTGCTCTTTTCTGGTTGTTATTTGCATGAAATATCTTTTCCCAACCTTTCACTTTCAACCTATGTTTATCTTTGGGTCTAAGATGTGTTTCCTGTAGACAGCATATAGAAGGATCCTGTTTTTTAATCCATTCTGCCAGTCTATGTCTTTTGATTGGGTAATTCAGTCCATTAGCATTTAGTGTTATTACTGTTTCGATAATATTTTCCTCTAACATTTTGCCTTTTGTATTATATCTATCATATCTGATTTTCCTTCTTTCTACACTCTTTTCCATATCTCTCTCTTCTGTCTTTTTGTATCTGACTCTAGTGCTCCCTTTAGTATTTCTTGCAGAGCTGGTCTCTTGGTCACAAAATCTCTCAGTGACTTTTTGTCTGAGAATGTTTTAATTTCTCCCTCATTTTTGAAGGACAATTTTGCTGGATATAGGAATCTTGGTTGGCAGTTTTTCTCTTTTAGTAATTTAAATATATCATCCCACTGTCTTCTAGCTTCCATGGTTTCTGCTGAGAAATCTACACATAGTCTTATTGGGTTTCCCTTGTATGTGATGGATTGTTTTTCTCTTGCTGCTTTCAAGATCCTTTCTTTCTCTTTGACCTCTGACATTCTAACTAGTAAGTGTCTTGGAGAACGCCTATTTGTGTCTAATCTCTTTGGGGTGCGCTGCACTTCTTGGATCTGTAATTTTAGGTCTTTCATAAAAGTTGGGAAATTTTCAGTGATAATTTCTTCCATTAGTTTTTCTCCTCCTTTTCCCTTCTCTTCTCCTTCTGGGACACCCACAACACGTATATTTGTGTGGTTCATATTGTCCTTGAGTTCCCTGATACCCTGTTCAAATTTTTCCATTCTTTTCCCGATAGTTTCTGTTTGTTTTTGGAATTCAGATGTTCCATCCTCCATATCACTAATTCTATCTTCTGTCTCTTTAAATATATCATTGTAGGTATCCATTGTTTTTTCCATCTTTTCTACTTTATCCTTCACTTCCATAAGTTCTGTGATTTGTTTTTTCAGTTTTTCTATTTCTTCTTTTTGTTCAGCCCATGTCTTCTTCATGTCCTCCCTCAATTTATCGATTTCATTTTTTAAGAGGTTTTCCATTTCTGTTCATATATTCAGCATTAGTTGTCTCAGCTCCTGTATCTCATTTGAACTATTGGTTTGTTCCTTTGACTGGGCCATATTATCAATCTTCTGAGCATGGACCGTTATCTCCTGCTGGCGTCTGGGCATTTAGTCAGATTTCCCTGGGTGTCGGACCCAACAAGGTTGTAAGATTATTCTGTGAAATCTCTGGGTTCTGTTTTTCTTATCCTGCCCAGTAGGTGGCTCTCGTGGCACACGTTTGTCTCACATGTTTGGAAGGGATCCCCCCGGTCACCGTTCTCCGCAGCCTGGGGGATATCCGATCCAATTCTCTCAGTTGGTCCGGGGGGCTGCGCGTGGTGGGGGCGTCAGCTGCCGTGGCTTGAGGGGACCCTGTGGCTCCTTTATTAATTCCCCTATTGGTGTTTGTTTGGACCCAGTCCCTGCCACTGTCGGAAATTCCCTCCTCTCCCTGGAGTGGTGTTGGTCGCCGACCGCAGCAGCCCGGGGAATTCGCCACCGGACCAGGAAGCCACCCGCGGGGGAGGGGCATCGGTCGCCAGTCTCCGCAACCTGGGGAATTCGCCACCGGACCAGGAAGCTGCCCGTGGGGGAGGGGCACTGGTCACTGGCCACCGCGGCTTGGGTAGCCCTCTGATCCGAGACTCGTAGCTGGTCCAGGAAGCCGCCCGCAAAAGAGGGGCACTGGCCGCCGCGACTTGGGTAGGCCTCTGATCTGAGACTCGTAGCCGGACCAGGAAGCCGCCTGCAAAAGAGGGGCGCTGGCTGCCGCGGCTTGGGTAGGCCTCTGATCCGAGACTCGTAGCCGGTCCAGGAAGCCGCCCGCAAAAGAGGGGTGCCGGCCCCTGCGGCTTGGGAAACGTGCCTCTCCGAGACTCTCAGCCGGCCCGGGAAGGAGGGAGGGAGGAGCTCCGGCAGCCACAGCTGCTGCGGCTCAGGGAATTGCACGCCGCTCGGGGATCTCACCGCAGCCAAGTCTCGCAGTCAGACTAGCCAGTCCAGACTGGTGTACGCTGTGTGTTCATTCCCTGCCATGGCCCCGGGAGCTGTTCTGCACTGTTTCTGTTCACCTAGTAGTTGCTCTGGAGGAGGAACTAAGACGCACGTACCTTACTAAGCCGCCATCTTGGCCCCTCTCTCAATTTCTTTTTGATTCTTAATATTTTATATATATATTCAAAGGTATAATTTTCTCAGATCCTTGCATCCCCAAATTTTAGCATATTATTTTATGTTTTATGTCATCATTCTTTATATTTTAAATGCAATTTTATCTCTTTTTCTTCAATTATCAGTTTTCGATACTTCCCATGGGTTATTATCACGGTGAATCTTTAAAACATTTTGGAGAAAATGGACATCTTTAAAATATCAAGTCTCTGAACTCTTGAACAGGGAATGTACTTCCATTTCATTAGATAGTCTCAAATATCTTTCAATAATCTTTTGTTATTTTTAAAATAGACATCTGGTATAGCTGTCATTAGTTTGATTTTTGAGTCTGTTTTAAAGTATTTTGCACTTTATTATTTATAATTTTTACTGACAAATTTGTGCTGCTGCCATAGCAATTGAATAGTTTACTCACTTAACATTTTATTGAAATTTTACAAAAGTTGCACCAATATAATCACCATACATTTAATCTTATGAAACACTAGTAGTTTTCCAGAAGCCATTCTCTTATTTGCCTTCAAGGCATATTCTCATTATTCCCATAGGCAATATATTAATACTGATGGCCAGATGATAGTATTCCATTGTTTTATTAGGTAAAAAATTTGTATCCATTCTATGGTGAAGGTATTAAAGCTATTTCCAGTTTTTTCCTATCATGAAGAAACCTACAACAAGCATTCTTGTACATGAATATTAAGTATATTAATGTAGTAGATTACAGTATGTTATGTGTATGTTCAGCTGTAGTAGATGCTGGGAAACAGTTTTTAAAGTGATATTATGAATATACATTCCCTCTACAAGTGTATGAAAATCTAGTTGCTTCGATTCTTCACTCATACTTGGCAGAGTAAGTGCTATTTGAGTGTACGTAAAATAGATTAAAAAAAAAAGAAAAAAAAACCTTCATCTTAATTTTCTTGAAACTATTTCCTCTTCCCAATTCCCACTACCTTTATTATCTTTCTAAATCACCGTATGTGCCAGTTTGAAACTATTATGCACCCAGAAAAACCGTGTTTTAATCCTGATCCAATCTTGTGGGGGCAGACCTCTTGTTTAAGATGGAAACCTTATATTGTTTCCATGGAAATAGACACACCCAGTTGTGTGTGACCTTTTTATTAGATTACTTCTATGGAAATGCTATGTACCCAATTGTGGGTGTGGCCTCTTGATTAGAAGGAGATGTAACTCCACCCATGCAAGGTGAGTCTTCATTGGTTTACTGGAGTCCTTTAAAAGGGGAACATTTTGGAGGAAGTTTAGATGCTTGGAGAACAGTTGCTTGAGAACCAACATGAAACCCAGATGTTTGGACAAGCAGAAAGTAAATGCCATCAGGGAAGCAGTTTGAAACTAGAAGCCAAAGACCCCAGCAGATGCCAGTCTTCTCAGCTGACAGAGGTCTTCTGGATCCATCCATCTTTCTTGAGCCAAGGTATCTTTCTCTGAATGCCTTGGCTGGACATTTTTCATGGTCTTAGAACTGAAAACTTGCAACATAATAAATTCCCTTTTTAAAATCTGTTCCATTTCTGGCATATTGCTTTCCAGCAGCTTTTAGCACACCCAAACACCATATTTATCTAAAGAGATAAATTAGCCTTTAGCAAGAACTAACTTTGAAAAGGTCCTCTGAAAATGATTTCTACTCAATGTAACCTTTGGGGCACAATTATCCTTTCTTCTCCATTATCTTTATGGCTCCTCTCACCTTTGCCACATGGCCACACTTCATGTGTTTGTCTTCAATTTCTCAGTGCAATAAAAAGATAATGTCCATGCACTTCCCAAACAAGCAAACAAAAGAAACCAAGACAACAAACAGACAAAAGAATTCAACAAATGGTGCTGCAATAACAGGAGACTCATGCGGAAAAAGAATGAAACGTGACCCTGCCATGCAGCATACAAAAAAAAAAAAAAGATAACATTTGCTTTCAGTGTGTGTAAGTATTCTGTCATTTTCATTTCCCTTAATAGTATCAAATATAATCTTAGGCCTTGGTATTCTCAAGAGATTTAAGCAATCATTGTGGCCAATTACTATACAATGCTATTTAGTAAGCAATTATTTGTCGGGGTGCTGGATCACAAACAAGCAAATAGACAAATATAGTCCTGATTTCTGCATTTAAAAACTCAGTTCATATACAGTTGATGTCACTCAATTTTGGTAAATATAAACAATCAATGAAATAGAGGATTTATATATTATATCAACGAGAAAGAAAATTTTGTCAAATAAACACTAGTAAACCTTGTCTGTGTCTAGGACAATTTAAAATGTGACAGACTTCCCATTTCCTATGCTACTTGCTAAACAATCTCAAAAGCTCCACCCCATTTACTCAGTGTCTTCAGCAACACATTTACTTAATCAGTGCTTTACCAACACAAATGAGCATGTTCGTTTAGATGCTATTACATCTTTATGAAGCTAAGATATCTCACTCAGATGCATTCCCAACCTTTCTTATCAAATTTGTTTTCTCTAAGTATTAGCCTCCAAGCAGTGAGTACTTTATGTCCTCTTCATGTGCCATTTACCAGAAAGACACCTAGAGTGCACTTTTCCCACAGACTGTAAAAGGCAGTGGATGATGGACTTAAAGTACAGAAGCTGTTTTTCTCAGCTTCTCTGAGGTTGACTGAAATTGGAATTGAGTATTGCTTCAATTTTCTATTTTAAGTATTTGATCAAATTGCACTAAATTCACACATGACAAAATTGTCAAATTTGTTATCCTTTGGGATTGAGGACTTTTAAAATATACTTACATTTTTGGCAAGTTAATTTAAAAACTCAGTTCATATATAGTTGATGGCAATCAATTTTGGCAAAAGGTATGTTTTTCTCCTTTAATATTTTTACTTTACAATATATACTTCATCATAGATACTCATTAATTTCTTAAGTTGTAGGTTTATGAAATGCAAAATCTGAGATCAATTGCTCAAATGAGTACATTCTATAACCAAGTACAAAGACAGTACAGGGTAACATTTAGGACACTAGGCTTAGTACTAGAAAGCATGTCTACTTGGATGGGACAAATAGTTTTTTCAGGGCCACCTGCATGTCCTTGTTTCTCAGTGAGTAGACAACAGGGTTCAGGCTAGGTGTGATGATGGAGTAAAACACAGATGCTAGGCGTCCTTGAGTAGGAGAGTAGTGAGAAGAGGGTCTCAGGTATGCAAAGCTCCCAGTGACATAAAACAGAATGACAGTGATTAAGTGAGAGGAGCAGGTGGAGAAGGCCTTCCAGCGGCCTTCAGTACAGTGAATCTTTGCAATGGTAGAGATAATGAGAACGTATGAGATGATGGTGAGGGCACAGGCACTAAGGATAATGCACCCACCCACTGCAAATTCAACTTCCTCATTGGTGCGAGCATCACTGCAGGAGAGTCTCATGATGGGGGAGTTATCACAGAAAAAATGATCAATGACATTGGGGCCACAGAACAGGAGGGAGAAGGTGTTGGTTGTGTGAAAGATGGCATAGACAGCTCCACTCAGCCAGGCCATAATGACTAGCTCTGTACACAACTTTCTGCTCATAATGACCCCATAGAAGAGGGGCCTGTGGATGGCTAGACAGCGATCATATGCCATGGATGTGAGCAAGAAGCACTCAGAAGCACAAAACATTACAAATGAAAAGAGCTGAGCCACACATTCCCCAAAGGAAATGACTCCAGAGCCCATGAATGAATTTATCAGTGCCTTAGGGACAGTGACAGAGATGTAACACACATCCAAGAAGGACAGATTCTTCAGGAAGAAGTACATGGGGGTGTGGAGGTGGCTGTCTCTCATAACAGCTGCAATAATAGAGAAGTTCCCCAGGAGGGAGAAGAGGTAGATGAAAAGGAAAAATGCAGTGCTAGTGAGCCTCAGTTCAGGAATGTCTGAGAAGCCCTGGAGAATGAATTCAGTCACAGTGGTGTCATTTTTCATTTCTTTTCCAAATCATGGAAGGAGAGAGTCCAAGAGATCCAAGACAGTTGTTGTATTCTTAGTAATATTTAATGCAAAGGACACAAACATAAAGCAGATGTGGTAAAAAATAAAATCTAGTCCCAAGCATGGTTCCTGAGTCCCACTTGCTTTTAATCTTTTGTTGTCTTGCTGTTTCTCCATTAATTCTGGGCCATAACAGATTCTGAAGAAGTGAATAAGAAACAAAAATGTATTCATTAAGTTGCTGGTTATCTATCTATCATCTGCCTTTATCTTAATAAGTGACAGGCTTTGAAATAATTTATGCTATTTAATACAAAAGATGAAATGATTTTATTCATTCAGAAATTGTTCAACAAATAAATGCTTTATGCATTGCAATAAATGGAGGTTGCTTTCTGGCAAAAGCAAGGATTTAGGTATAACTGAAAAGCTTACAGAGGTTGAGCAGATAATGTGGGTAATTGTGTATTTTGAGAAAGATAATGATGGATGGGCAAAGCATCCCCTGTTTAAAAGCGCAAGCACTACGAGGCAAAATCTTCAAATTTTTCAGTAGAAATTTATTTTTTCCAATTTTAGTGTAATATTTCCCAGTCCAACAAATAGAACAACTGCGAACTATATCTGATTCAGGGGCCACTTCTGCATGCATGAGTTTATCCAGTCCCTGAATCTTCTCTCACAGATTATTTTGAAGGTCACAATTATGAGGCTTTTCTTGGGAAAAGCACGAGGGGCATCGCTATGAAATAGTAGGTCTTACTTCAGTAACTTCCAGGACTTCAGGCTGCCTCAGTCTAGAGCACATGGGTGACTAGGGGTTCACCACCCTTTCTCGACTGAGGAAGAATCATCAAGAATGTTAGTGGAACTTAAAATTTTAAGTAAGACTGGGAAATTGAGTGTGGGGCAAAGAGCTCTGACTTGAGGAACAGTAGGTTGGTTAACTTGTCATTAAGTACAAAAGAAGAGTATTAGTTAGAAATCAGAGGCAGTCTCCAAAGCTTTGTTTGAAGTGTGCAGTTGACAAAAGTTTGGAAAAATGAGCCTTGCCCCATCAAGTTTAATTTTCAAAGCATCTATTTAAATTTTCTTTTGAGTCTGTTGTCTTTGCCATTTTTACTATTCGATGTCACACCTTATGTGCTTTCATGTGTAAATAGTTTTAAAAGTATTTTGATACATTGCTCAGGATAAAAGGCTGAAACTAAGATAAAAAAATCTCTTAATCTTTATATATGAATCACTTTGAATGGAATAATAAGAGTTTTTTCACCCCCCAAAATTGGAAAGGTTACAAACTAGCTTTGTAAAGACATTGTTTTTAAAATAAAATATTGTCAAATTACTTCAAAAACTGAAGATTTCTTCCACTTTTCCACCTTCCCTTTGGAAGTTATTTCATTAAGTAGAACAAATATGAGTCTTGGAGAATGTCAGTAAGAAACAAGACAGATTACAGTTTTGGCTCTTTTTTGGAGGAATGAATGAGGTGACAAAGTTCTCCCAGTTCAAAAAGGGAAGATGGCTCACTGGCTGAATTGGAATTTCTTGATTTGTATTAAAATGACTGCTGGTGAAAAAAGAAAAAGAAGAGTGATTCATTCTGATTAAATTTTTTGTTTTTGTTGTTCTAAGGGAGCAACTGACCATCACTGATTGAAAGAATTAACCTTCTCTGATTTGCTTTAATATCCACCCAAAGGGAATGGTTGAAACAATTGAACCAATATTTGCCAGGAGTGGAGAAGGGGGTGGTTATATGACTATAACATCAGGATTAAAACTCTGCTTAGAATTTTAGCATAATTTTCTCAACTCTTAAATTAAGAAAATTATACCCATGTGTCTTTTGAAATATTAGTGAAGCTTTGTGCATCAAGTGTATTGCCTCATTTACCTAATGAAGGAATTTGGATTCAATTATATTAGATTCCTACTCTGCCATAAAGCCCCAGATTCTAAGTTGGAAGCAAACACCGTATCCAAGAACGGCCATTGTGATCTTCCTGATACCCTGTACTCTCTCTCTGCTGGTGCCCACCTCTGGTTCTGCAATCACTAAAGGGAACACTGAGGACAATCCTGGAGTGGTTGTCCACTCTTTCACTTCAGTGATAGCTCAACAGAGGCAAAGGTCTGATGTCAACCACCCTCACACCTCGGTACAAATTAAAGTGTTATCTCTGATGGGCTACACCTGGATTTAAAACTGAGTGTTCCCTTATGAATGAAAGATGCTCACCTTTATTCCAGCCATTTCAATCATGAATGTGTTGGTGCAAATTATAGTTCTAGAATAAGGTAAAAGTTTTCCTGACAAGCATGACACCATAACAATGAAAAGTGTTTTAATTATATACAAAATAGCTGATAAGTACCTGTTATCTGGTCCTAGTAGTGAGGTAGAAATAAACTTGAGTGTTCAAGCCATGAGTGAGTTAATTTTCAGAATATGGAGTGTAGAATTGTACCCTAGCTGCCATTGTTTTTGACAGTTCTTGAATTCAAAGACATAAATAGGCAAACTTTGCAAACTAATTTAGGAATCAGCTGAAGGGCCAAAGAATATTGGTATCAGAGCTGGGAGATTTGAGTTTGCAATGGTTGTTCTTTACTCACAAGTGGTAGGCTATTTGACTAAGAATCCTTCTTACCCTCAAATCTCTCATATATCATACAGTAATAAGAGCATATGCCTTATTCCCCTTGTTTCATCACAAGATAATCAATTAGAAAATACAAAATTCTGAATATATTTGTAATATTGTTTCTGTATCATAAATATACAAAAAGTACAGGTAAAGGTAATGTAGAAAGTATAGAGCTATATACTACTATTAAAAGATGGAGCTGTAACTTAATACCATAGAGAAAAAAAATCTAATTTGTGTAAAGAGTAATCCTTTTTGACAGACAATTGTGCATATACTCATTGTTAATCTGCTATTGGCCAGGAACTATGCTTGGCATTTTATATTATCACCTTCTCTACTAATCCATTCCTCCTAGTTTGCTTTCCTTATAGTATCTATTCTTTATGTTGTGCCAGGTTAGTCATTGTGAACAGAACATTTTTTTCCTGAGGCCAAATAAAATTTGGAAGTAGTCAACAAGAGTCTAGTCTCTTCATTTCTTTCTTTATTTTCAATTAAAATAAACATCACCTATATGTGTCTAATGGTGAAGTATTGTTGGAGATGCAAAAATATATTATTGCAGCACTTCAAGCATTTATTTCAAAGGCATATCCAATTATTATATATAACTATATCCAATTATTTATACCCAATGTAAAACAAAATATACATATCCAATTTTACATATATATATATATGCTTTTCTCTTTCTCTCCCTCTCTCCCTTTCTCCTTCTCTCTGTATAAGTGTATATATATATACATTCCCTTGAAATATATAATACATACCTGAAAGGCAGGAATAGCATGTGCAAAGACACTCATATAGAGATATATTTATATAGTAGATGTCAGCTGCAAGGTACAGGCAAAAGGTCCCACAGATATTCAGATCTGATGTATTCATACAGTCAGTTGTTAAGTTGGAATATGAGGAAAGGGATTAATTTTGAAAGAAAGGTTGGATATTCTAGTTGAAGAGATTCAGGGTTATGGAGAAAACATCGTGGTGTAAAGAACATCAACTGATTAGAATTTGCAGAATCTTTGGATGATTAAAAGCCAGTGATCCAAGTTGCCACGATTCACTTAAATTGAATAAATGCCATTATGTTTATGTAATTCCATATTTTTTACCATGCATATGGCTATGGCAATGGCTTCAACATTTTAACTGAAAGAAATTTCATTCATAGCAAATTCATTTTAATCATACATATTTCTCCTTATACCTACAAAATAGTAAGACATCTAAGAGAATAAAACATCAATTTCTATTTGGACATATTCATAACATTCATAGGTATAGCATTTAGTCATGATGTACAAAAATATACCTATTATTTTGAAGACAATGGATTAACTTCTTTAGTTTGATTTTGTCAAACAACACTTTATCACTTTAGCAGTTCAAAACAGTCAGGTCTATCCTTGAAGTCAAAGCCTTCTCTGACAAAAGAAGTTGTAGCAAAAGGCCTGGGTTTGAATCCAGCTACATCACTCCTCAGCTAAGTGTGCTTCTTTAAATGTTAGAATTGTGTAGGGAATAGATCAGGAAAGATTGAATGCGTGCTGACATAAATATATTCTGGTTGTGTAACCCTGTGTTCATCAACCCTTCTAAGCTAAAAACAACTGTTCACCTTTCATAAGGTTTTGTTAAAGTGAGGTAAGATCTCATTTTGGAAAGCCTTAGAAATTGTTTAAGGTAGAGACTGAAATGAATCAGCAAGTCATTGTAACACACACATAGATTAAGTCTTCTTTAGGTGAATAGGTCAGGTTTACATTGCAAACTAAGAAAAAAAATCAGATTTTCTCCTCCCAAACTGAATGAATAATCATCTCCCCTTCCAAAATTATATTAATATAATCCCTATATAATTTTTTTTCTCAGAGTGTATGTTTCTATTTAACAGACTATCTGTGTCAATTCCTGAAAGATGTGCAGGCTTGTTTTGGAATGCTTCGAAGAAAAATTTAATGAATGTATGTATATATTCATCCACAAAACATTTTATTTCCTTTGTTTCTTTGTTTTTACTAATGGCTAAAGTAACTTAACTTCCAGTCTCTGGCCCACCTCTTTGGAACACCAATGATCTGCAATTTTAGTCCTGTATCAGAGTCCACTTTATTAATTACCCACACTTGCTTTATATATAGTTTTTCACACACTATTTTATTCAGTCTACTTTTATAATTTTATATATCTTGGTATCTTGGAAGAGCATCATTTCTACCTTGCCTTCCAGAAACAGAAATAAGTATACAAAGAATTTGTTCATTAATTTATCTTATGTAAAAACATACACACAAGTATGTACCAGGCAAGACTAGATAAGTCAATTTTGGGAAAGAAGCCATAAAATCATTTTGGAGACTATCAATAAAATGGACCTTTAGCTAAGAAACATTATCATGTGAACTGTACCTAAACTGATACAAAGTGCCTTGTAATATATTACTTCATGTATTTATCACAACAAAGTGCAAACAGAAATAGCTATTATAAACTTGAATTTATAGATGATTAAATTTAAATTGTCTGCCCCCCAGAACGTCCACAACCTCTCCAGACTGTTAATCCAGCCATAAAGATGCAAATATATAATTGGAAATGAATATTTAAAAGTACAGTTCCTGATTTACTCCAACCATTATAACTGATTTCTCACATAGATATAGATATAGCCAGAAAATGGAATAAAATAAATAATGTAATTAAAGATGTGAAAAAAATAGAAATTTGGATGAGAATAGGATAGAGATGGTGACATGGGCTAGATCAAGTACATTTTCAAGGATGAGAGATATTAAGTAATAAAAGTCAGATGACTTTTTTTTAGTCAGAGCTAGGAGTCAAGATTTTTACATGGTAGCAAAAGGAACCAGTCATTAGATCAACTCACTTAGATGTTTCCAAAGCTGGTAGACCATAGCTTCTGATGAACAAACAAGGATTTCTCCTAACCGGCTGTTGGATGCCATGCGAAATACTCTGAGCCTTTTTTTGAATCAATCAGCCAAGTGTCCGTAAAGCCACCTTCCTTTCTTTGTGTTTAAAATCTCCTAAAATCAGCTGACAACCATAAATCTACAATCTCAAAAGACCAACTAAATATTATTCCCTAGACCTTACACCAGCCAAAGTAGCTAGTTCAGCTCTCTCTGGGGCTAAATTGCCAATTACAATGTTCAAAAATTGGTCAAATAACATCTTTTAGTTCGACATTCTGCCTTTTGTACCTAGAAATCAATTTAAATGTCCATTTATTTTTAGAAGAAGAGTCAAAACTGTTAAAGTAAATGTTACTAGCAGGTGGACTATATGATTGAACTGTTTGAACTGATTGACTTGTTGGATATATTGGTGAGGCAAAGGTTTAACAGGATGCTTTTTAAAAATTTCAGTGGTTTGTCTGTTCTATGCCTTCCTAAGTGAAGAATTTATATAGCTCAAAATTCATTCACAAGTAAAGAATACTTTAGCCATATACATCAACTTATTTTGTGGCATAGCTCTTTTCTCTTACTTATTCTATTGTTCTATTCTTAACAACCAGTTTGGAGTAAAAAATATTTATCATTTCAACTTGCACAAAACAATTAATTGAATTTCATTTTTAAAATCTAGTTAAATCTGAAAATAGAGAGGTCCAACACGATGAAAATGCATTATATTTAGTTACTTAAAATTTATTTTAAATAGAAATAAAATTGTATGAATGTAAACTAAAATGGTAACAATGTTTATCTCTGGAGACTGTGATTATGTGGCCTAAAAGACCTAAGCATGACAGGATTTTTTCAAGTATAGTATATACTATTAAATTATTACTGACCACAACTGAAGATGCACTCTTGTTATTATTTTTGTTTGTAATTTATACATTTAAGTATTTAAATACTGATCAGTTTTATGCAGTGTGTAGTTCTGATGGGCACATGATTTTATTTTTTTCCAAAAAATTCATGAGTTATCCCAGCAACCTTTATTGAATAATTATCTTTTTATTCATTTGTCTATTTTGCTACCTGTGTTACATAGCTTTCTCTTGATTATTAGAATGAAATGGTAGCTTACTTAACCCAAAGCTGACATACATATATATACACTCTGGATATGGATTTCGTGATGTAAATAATCATCTTTTCCATGCTCTATTCAGAAGAAATCCTCCATATCTCTCAATCAAGGACAGTCATTACTCCCTGATTTTCAATAGGTCCAGGAATCACTTGGCAATGAAAATAGAAGAGAATTTTGCTTCTCTTGACAGAAAATTTGGTGATATACACTAACTAATCCAAGCTGGACAAAATATTGTATTTTTTAATGGCTAAGATGCAAAATAAATAAGCCTAGCCTAACCATCACATTTCCCTTGGACTGAGTGTGCACACTGGTGGAAGGAAAAGGCAGTGAGATGCTGAGGTGATTATCCAAGAGGCTGGGGGCAAAAAATTGAAGTACTAGGCCTGCAAGGGAGTAATTTTGAACCTAAGATAGACTATTGTTCTAAGAACTGAAATTCACTTCACAGTATTTTGAAGCTTTTAAAGCTGGTGAGCCTATCTAGAATTCTTATGATCCCTAATTATCTGTGGGACATAAATGTAAATTCTTTCTGGGAAAACTATTGTAATAATGGGTTTTAAATCATTTGTACATTTTATATATTATGTTTAGCATTCAATAAAAAATAGTCATATGAGAAAATAAGACAACCCTAAGAGTATCTTAAGTAAACAACAGGTTGAAATTTTGTGCAGACAACTGGAAAATTCTAGAAATGATAATATAACTACTTAAAAGCTCAGCAAATGGATGTAACTGCAGCTTACTGCAGTGTAAGAGAGAATGAAATGAAAGATAAATTAAAGCAAATCATTTAGGGTTAACCATAGAAGGGATGTATAAACACAAAATAGAGTGCAAGAAACAATGAAAGGGTCTAGTTTATATGTGATTTTAACACCACAAGGAAATGAGAGAATCAGGCAAAAACAGCATTGGAAAAGAAAATGACTGAGACATTTCTGTAACTTAGTCTATCGGTCAGGGTCCAATAAGGCAAGCAAAACCAATAGGTGATAGATATTAAGAGATATATTCCAAGAAATTGGCTTAGACACTTGTGGGGACTAGCAAAGTGAGTCAGAAATCCAGAAGGCTGACCATCTGGGAGGGCGGGCATGGGCTGAAGCTGCAGTACACGGGAGAATCTCTCCTTCAGGGAAGTCCCCCTCTACTTTCAAGGCTTCTCAATGATTGAATCAGGTCCATGATGTAACTTAAAGTCCAACTCCTTTATTTAAACTAGTTAGGCACCTTCATCACATCTATAAAATACCTTCAAGGCTACACTTAGACTAGTGTTAGACTGAATAATTGGTGCCTAGGCAAGTTGAGAAAAGACCCCATCAGACTTCTAAAGCCATGGTTTTAAGAAGACCTACAAAGAAAACCACACAGGCACATCACCACAAAGCTGTTAAAATTCAAGGAAAAAGAAAGAATCCTAAAAGCAGCTAGAAGGGACAAACAAAAGTAATATTTCTTCCAAAGGAACTGCAAAAAACACAGAATTCTCACTGTAAAAACATAAACAAATAAACAAACAAACAAATAAATGAATGCATTGAACCAGAACACAAGGCAGAGCTCATCCAGGAAAAAATGTGTCAATTGGCTAGATTGTGGTGTCCACTTATTTGGTAAAACATTGGCCTAGATCTTGCTTTGGTGGTTATTAGTAGATGAGATTAATATTTACAGTCAGTTGACTTTAATTAGTAAATGTTACTAATTAACGTGGGTGAGCCGCATCACATTATTTGAAGTCTCTAAGTGCAAAAACTGAGGGTTCCCTTTCTTTTAGAATAACTACAGAGTCCAATTAATCTATAACATTTCCTTATTTATTTTCTTTTAAGAAATCATTACTACGTGACAGTATTTTCCTGATTTCTTTTCTTTGATCCTGCCATCTTCCTCCACGAGAACAGAATATGAGAATGAAATGTCAGAGCAGGGAACTCATCCTTCCCATTTTCTGCATAATACGTATTTGTGGAATGAATGAATTAATATCTCTTCCTGGCCTAAGATTAGAGGAAACAAAAATGACTTTTCAAGGCAGTAGGCAAACCCTCTCCTGTTCTGCATATGAATCAACCTCTGCTAACCAATCAGTTATTCTGCAATAATTTCAACTACCTTTCTGAGAAGCATTGCTTATGGAAAACAACCCCTGAGAGCTGAATTGTATGTGGCCTTGGAGACACTGTTTATGAACTGTAACACCTGATATATGCTTGGGGCTCCTCAGTGTGGCAGCGTTTGGATGGGAGCCCAGAATGATATAAAATTTACAATGTTACAAGTGATGCCAGTGCCTTACAGGATAAGCCTTTGTGGTTGGGGGTCTTGTCTCTCTTTGTCCATCTGGGGAGAAGATAGTTCCTGCACTGACCGCTATGTGGCCTGAGCAACTATACCCACTAATGTCCAGGGTGGCATAGTCTTGTGAATACGTGTTTAATTAAAACTAGGGAAAAATAAAAATAATCAGAGCAGGGAGTACACATGCAGAACCTCTACTCATTTTGCCCTAAGCACGGAGCCTAGGAGAGACTTGAAGAGACACTGCCTTGCTAGGATGGAAGTTCAACCCATGATCTAATGGCCAAACTCTGCATCATCTGACAGGGTAAAGCTTTTTCAACCCCGAATCAGAATTTGGATAAGAGCCTACAGCTGGCATCTAGCAGGGTGATGTGTGAAAATACGCGTTCCAAAACTAGTCACAAGCTGATAGGTTTTCCACAGTAAAATGGGTATAGATTGAGTAGAGAAAATATGTTCAACACTTTGTTCCTTTGTGGCTGGGGAAAGAGCGTTCCCCAGATTTATTAATGTAATATTTTCCTCCTAATCCTCCACTATTATTTATTTATTTATTATCCTTATGTTTTCACATATCTGTCCATACAGTGGATTAAAGGAACATCAGACACAGAGTTTTCACAATCACACGGTCAAAACTGACCATAAAAGCTTAATTAGGCGACACCAGACCCCGAACGTGGCTCGAACGCAAATCGGGGTCCTTAGGGTCCCCACAGGCGCCCGGGCGGCTCCGCCCGGGAGCCCCCACCTGGGGAAACAATGACTCGAGCCCGGGATTCCAGCTGCCTCTGAACCCCGCGACGCTCCTTGTTCCCATCCGGGTCGCCCAGCTCGCAGCGCTCAGGTAGGACGCAGCGAGCAGCCCTTTCGGACCTTACCGGAGCCACTGCAAACCCGGCGGGCGAGGCGCGGAAAACCGCGGCGACGGTAGGGTCGTGACCCAGACACTTTGGCTTCCTTTCCTCCCGCCACGGCTGCCGCCGCGCCCCGCCCCTCATCACCCCGCCCCGGGTCGTGGCCGCTCCCCGCCCGGGATGGCCCGCGCGCCTAGGCACTGCCTCGCAGAGCACACCGCCGAGAGGCTGCTACCGCTCTAAGGGGCGCCCGGCGGTGGCCGGACGTGTAAAGGGCCGCCTACGCTGAGGGCACACAGCTAGCAGCCTGGCTAGCGCCAACACGTCGGATACCAAGGTAAAAATTGCTGTTCGAGTCGGGGCTATGAATCAATGAGAACTGGAACTGACCATCAAGTGCGTCGTGTAGATGGAAGAGAATCAAAGGGTCCTAACACCCTCCTCATTCTAATACCAGACAGGGAAAGGAAAACCTCCCAAGGTATTTGCCTTTGATATTGCTACTCGTCCATGGATGAATCTAACCCTACGAAATAAGCTAGTCAAGAAGTGGTTTTCAAGTGCCTTGGAAAGGAATTCTTGAAAAGTCCTTTCAGGGGTGTGCTGAGTGTGAAAGGATTATGTGCCCTAGAAAAGCGATAGTTTAATCCTGATCCAATCTTGTGGGAGCAACTGTTTCTTTTGATCCCTGTTCAATAATGTAGGTTGAAATCTTTCGATTAGATTATCTCCATGGAGATGTGACATGGCAATTGTGTGTATTAACTCTTTGATTAGATGGACATGTGACTCCACCCATTCTAAATGGGTCTTGATTAGTTTACTGGAATTCTTTAAAAGAGGAGGCATTTTGGAGAAAGCTTGAGAACAATGAGAGAGCCATGAGAACGAGGAGAGCTTATGCCACCAGAGACCTTTGGAGATGAAGAAAGAAAACATCTTTAGAGGAGCTTCATGAAACAAGAAGCCTGGAGAGAAAACTAGCAGACATTGCCATGTTTGCCATGTTAGCCATGTGCCTTTCCATATGAGAAACACTGAACTTCATCAGCCTTTCCTGAGCGAAGGTAACCTCTTGTTGGTGCCTTAATTTGGACATTTATAGACTCACTTTAATTGGGATGCTTTCATAGCCTTAGAATTGTAAACTTGCAACTTATTAAATTCCCCCTTTAAAAACATTTTCTGTTTCTGGTATATTGCATTCTGGCAACTAGCAAACTAGAACAAGAAGTACAATGCTTGTATTTTTCTGTACGAAGTGAAGGTTCAGGAAAATCCTTCTCTATGATGGACAATGCTGAGCAGCTGGGTCTTATTCCAAGATGCGGCTGTGCTTTATTTCAAAAGATCTCTTTGGATCAAAATGAATCACAGACCTTCAAAGTTGAAGTCTCCCATATGGAAATTTATAATGAGAAGGTTCAGGATCTTTTAGATCCCAAAAGAAGTAGACAGTCTCTTAAAGTTCAAAAGCATAAAGTTTGGGGACAATATGTAGATAATTTATCTCAATTGGCTGTTACAAGTTTTGAGAATATTGAGTCATTGATGTCTGAGGGAAATAAGTCTTGGGCAGTAGTTGCAACCAAGATGAATGAAGAAAGTAGCTGCTCCCAAGCTGTATTCAACATAATAATCACACAGATACTTTATGACCTACAGTCTGGCAACTCAGGAGAGAAGGTCAATAAGGTCAACTTAATAGATGGTCAGCAAATGAGTATCTAAAACAGGAGCTGCAGGAGAACAACAGAAAGAAGGTAGCAACATTAACAAGTCCCTTACAGCCTTGAGGTTGGTTATATCATCACTGGCTGACCAAGCAGCTGGCAAGGGTAAAAACAAATTTGTACCCTACTGAGATTCAGTCCTTGTTTGGCTTCTTCAGGACAAATTGGGAGTAGGTGGGTAACAAGCCATACTTCCATAATAGCCACCATTAGCCTAGCCACAGACAGTTATGAAGAGACCCTCTCCACATTGAGATATGCAGACTGAGCAAAAGGATCATCAACCATGCCGTTGTCATTGAGGATCTCAATGCAAAGACATTCGAGAACTGCCAGAGGAAGTGGAAAAACTGAGAGAGCACTTCTCACAGGCTCCTGAACTGAAGGAAAAGCTAGAAGAATCTGAAAAGCTGATTAAAGAGCTAACAGTGACCTGAGCAGAGAAGCTGAGGAAAACAGAAGACATTGCACAGGCGAGCAGTGGCAACTCAAAGGATGGGGATTTCTCTTGTGACATCTGGCATCAAAGTGAGAGACGACAAATGCTGTTTAGTTAACCTAAATGCAGACCCTGCTCTCAATGAACTCCTTGTTTATTATTTAAAGAATCATACCAGGGTGGGTGCAGGTACCTTTCAGGATATTTAGCTCTTTGGAATTCAGCCTGAGCACTGAGATTGATATTGCCTCCGATGGGGCCGTTTCTCTTACTCTAAAGGAAAATGCAAGGTCCTGTGTAAATGGCGCCCCTGTGTGTAGTACCACCCAGCTGTGGCAAGGTGATAGAATCCTATGGGGAAATAACCACTGTTTTAAAATTAATTTGTCTAAGAGGAAGATGGCGAGACTGGTTGAAAGACTTTGAAAAAGAAATGGGTCCACGAGAGCACAACCTGGATATGCAGCCAGTGAAGCTTCCTCGGAACCAGACTACAACCATGAATTTGCACAGATGGAAGCCGTCATGAAAATGCTGAACAGTAATGACCCAGGTGAACATGTGGTTCAGGTCCTGGAGAAACAATACCTCGATGAAAAGAAGAGTGCCCTTGAAGAGCAGTGACTTATGTACGAGAAGGAACTGGAACAACTCTGCCATCAACCATCCCCCAAGAGGCAGCCCCCAGCCAGTGGCCCTGACCACCAACAGAACGTGACCCTGTGGACAGAGAAGAGGGATGAATTCTTCCTACAAAGTTTGACAAAACCGCCAGAGCATCTAGTTAAGGCTAATAACTAGCCTTAGTTATTAGGGAAGCAAACTTCTTAGATGAGGAAATGAGAAAGCTCACTGATTACTAAGTGATTTTTCAGATCCCTGCTACAAACCTCAGTGCCAATAGAAAGAGAGGAGAGATAGTGAGTAAGCCATCTATTCAAGTAAGGAAAAAAGGAAAGAGTACCCAAGCTTAGACCACTGAGAAGCTGGAGAATAAATTAATTGATATGAGAGACCTTTATCAAGAGTAGAAGGAGAAAGTTCTTGAGGTAAAGAGACTCCATGGGTAATTAGGGGACCCTTTCTCTGAAACCCAAAAGAATCACAATCTATAGGTGTGGCTAATGTGTGCTTGGAGTGCTCCGTCTGTGATGTGAAACTTCGGTACACAATCTCCAGCAGCAGCAGCAGGGGAAGGTTGCAGGGTGTCTCCACTTGGAATTGATGCATGTTACTGGAGCTATTCCCAAGTGCGTGGTGGAGGATGACTCCTTGGAGAACTCCAGTGAAAGTGGGAGCCTTAAACTTGTAGATAGCATCTGGAAGATTGTTCACAGAGTCAAAAAAGCTCACTTGCCCGGTAAAAATTTAAGTGGCAAATGGTTTGCCCTTAAACCTCTCAGATACACATACTGGGACCAGTGTGAGTCTTCTGTCAATGCATATACTGGGACCAGTGTGCTTCTATGGTGGCTGCTCCAGCGGTGGACCCAGAGATGCCTTCCCTGCAGTCCAAGGAAGCCCACTACACAGTCACTTTCTCTCACTGTAGGACTATGTAGTAAACGTAACAGAAGAATTTCTGGAGTTCATTTTAGATGGTGCACTGGCAATTGAAATGTGGAGCCACCAGTGTGCAGGAAATGGTAGCTCCAACTGAGAAATTGATTCTCTTAATGCTAAGACAAGAACATTGCATGACAGGTGGAATGAAGTGACTCACAGAATAGAAATGTGACTCTTCATATTAGAATTGAATGAATTGGGGTATTCCTCTCAACCGCACTGGAACTTCATCAGGCCAAAGATGTCAACGTAGTAAGCATCTTTCAACTAAGAAAGGGTCATTCCCCTGGAATGCAAGTAACTGCAAAACTTGTGCAGCACTCAGGGAGATTGCCCCCTGTGGTTGAAGCCACCTTGTCATGCGGGAGTCCTGCGTATCGGGTCTCCCACCTGGGGTCTTCTTTCCAGCGGTGTGTGTGTGGGGGGAAACGTGCCAGTTTCCCCGGGGGCTCGGAGGTGTGGAGGGCGCGCGAGACAAAAGATGACTCGCAGGTACTGGCGGAGCTGGCAAGGCGTGCACACCAGAATGTTTATTAGAAGAAGTACAATAGCTTATATACAGAGGTTTAGGAGGGCGGAGTTAGGGGCGAGAATTCAGATGGGGTTTGCTGATTGGCTGCGGGGTAATTATGACTTTATTAGGCCGCTAGAGAGGGAGCTTGGGGGTGGGGGGAGTTGCTGAGAGCGGGAGGAGGAGTGGGTGTAGTTTTGGGGCCGGGAAAACAAAAAGGGGGTGGAGATGAGGGATAGGACGTCTCAGATGTTGCTAGGCAGGGGCCTTAGAGAGCGAGGCTAAAATTGCATGTGGCAATTCCTCCTTTTTTGTTTTTAAAGAAAGCAGTTAGAGATGCAAAGGTAAAGGAGGAGAGGGAAAATTTTTAAAGATTTTTAAATTGAGAGGGTATAGGAAATGGGTAGAAGTGAAGGGGCCACCGCGGAGGTGGGTAGCTGGCACCCCGGGGGCACAGCGAAGGGCAGTACGAACCCATACTCGCGGCCTCCCCCCTTTGGTCAATGCTGCAGACATTTAAAACTTAGGGTGGGCTACACTGGCTAACCAGACCTGGGCTTGGTGGCATTCGCTCGCATTAGTGGAGGAGTTTTGAAGAGCGAGTGCAGAGAGGGCGAGCAGTTGGATTTGCTTTCGGGTGTTGGAGATTCGCTTGCAGATGCATTTGAGCGCTAGGAGGAAGATAAGGAGGATTAGGAGGAAAATTTCATAAAAGATTAAGTTGGAGGGTTGAAGAAACGAGGCGAATTTGCGTGCGAGGTTGGAGAGAATAGAAGCATTGATTTTTGGAACGATAGTTTTTTGTAGGGTGAGAATGTTGGATTGGAGCTTGTGAGTGCGATTCCAAAAGGAGTCGTTGTAGGCAGTGAAGATTCACTCCCGTAGGGAAAGGCGAGGAAGGGATTGGTTTACAGGAACAGGGGTAATACAGAGTTGGGAGAAGGGGTAACGTCCATCACATGCGGAGGAAGCGAGTTTATAGAGGGCTGCACCATCTAGAGCTAAGAGGTCAATTTGGGATTGAAGGTTGAGGATAGCGCTGTGGAGGAGATGGTTGATTTCGGCTTCCGGTGGTGCGTAGGCTGAGAAGCGTGTAGGCTGGCTGCGTTCGAGTAGGCTTTGGCAGAGTGTGTTGAGGCGCTGAAAGAGAGAAGAAGGAGTTTTCTCAGGGAGAGATTTCTACCCTGGAGAGATTATTATTTGAAAAACGGGGGTTCAGCATTTGGATTCATTAAAGGCTGCCAAGAGGAGGAACGGCAGTTCCGGGCCCAGTGGTAGCCCTTGTTGCAGCGAGGGCAGGGCGTAGGAGGTTTAGCGGTGCCCACGACCTGCGCCGGTGGCGCCCACGGGGATGGGCTTGTGGGTGGGGTGGTAGTAGAAGATGGCGGACAAGGCGGGCGGTGGCACAAAATGGCTGCCAGGGGTTTCTTCCAGTGAGGGCGGGAGGAGAGCACATCCGGTCTTTGTTAGTTGAAGAAAGAGGAAGTGACTCGCTCGATGGCGGGAGGGAGGGGTAGAGGCAGTTCCTGTTTTTATCTGAGGAAGAAGGAGGAAGTTCGCCATTTTTGCCAGTCTCGAGGTTGCTCGGTTTAGGGGGGCTGAAGATAGAATGAATGTTTTTTGCGCTAAGCGGGTGCTGCACAGACATGGCCTCCCGAGCGGTATTGTCGGACGGAGGCCGCGAGCCTTGAAGGCAGGAGAACAGAAGGTCCCAGTAAACCGGGAGCTGGCGGACAAACACCTTGTATTGGTGGGAGTTTAGGAGGGCTGCTAAGGTGCGGACTTATGGCGCCTGGTGAACGGCGATGCGGTTACCCTTATTTGAAAGGCAGTAAAAATGGATTTAAGAACAGCAGAGAGTGAAGGAGAAATTTGTTGGGGCAGTCGCCGACTGTGGGGGCCCTTACCTGTCAAGCGCGGTGAACGGGGCTGGAGAGGAGACGAGTAAGAGGTCCCTGTTCAGGCGCCAACTGCAGGAGTCCTGCGTATCGGGTCTCCCACCTGGGGTCTTCTTTCCAGCGGTGTGGGGGGGGAAACGTGGTGGTTTCCCCGGGGACTCGGAGGTGTGGAGGGCGCGCGAGACAAAAGATGACTTGCGGGTACTGGCGGAGCTGGCAAGGCCTGCGCACCAGAACGTTTATTAGAGGAAGTACAGTAGCTTATATACAGAGGTTTAGGAGGGCGGAGTTAGGGGCGAGAATTCAGATGGGGTTTGCTGATTGGCTGCGGGGTAATTATGACTTTATTAGGCCGCTAGAGAGGGAGCTTGGGGGTGGGGGGAGTTGCTGAGAGCAGGAGGAGGAGTGGGTGTAGTTTTGGGGCCGCGAAAACAAAAGGGGGGTGGAGATGAGGGATAGGACGTCTCAGATGTTGCTAGGCAGGGGCCTTAGAGAGCGAGGCTAAAATTGCATGTGGCATTGTCATTGTCCATTGGCTGCATAACAACCAGGTCCTTCAAGCTCCAGAAAGGACTGGACAGTTACCAGATTTAAACTGTACAAGAGAGAAGTGGTCCATTGCATTCATTTAATGGTGAGAATACTTAGATGAACAGATTTAAACTATTTTATTAAATAAAATGTTATTTTAACCATTTTATATATGCATTCAAGTGACTTTAATTAATTAATTAATTATATTACATTAATTAATTATATTCATCATATAGTGCTACCATTGTCCTGATATGCTATCAAAACTTTGCACTTATATCAAATAGCATTTCTGTAATCATTAAGCAATAACCCCTCTCTGCCTCCTCCCCTAGTCCCTGGAAACTTCTAATTCACTTTCTCTCTCTATGAATTTGTTTATTCTAGATATTTCATATAAGTGAAGTAATACAATATTTTTCTTTACATGCCTTGTTTATATCACTCAGAATAATGTTTTCAAGGCTCACCTAAGTTGTAACAGGTATCATAACTTACTTCATTATTTATCACAGCTGAACAGTATTGCACTGTATGTATATATGACATTTTGTTTATCAGTTCATCTGTGGATGGATACTTGAGTTGTTTCCACATTTTGACTGTTTTGAATAATGTTACGATGAACATTGGCATATGAGTTTCTGTTTGAGTGAGTCCATATTTCCAATTCCTTTGGTGTATACTTAGTAGTATACTTATATACTTAATTGCAGTGTTATTTAGTAATTCTTTGTTTAACTTTTTGAGGAACATAAAATTTCTTTACACAGCAGCAGGAACAATTTATATTGCTATAAAGAATGCAAAAGGTTTCCAATTAATCAACATCTTCTTTGCTATGGATTGAATTCTGTCCCCCCCCCCCCCCCCAAATATTGATAGGTTTCTTGACTGAGAGAAAGGAGAAGAGACCAAAACTCGATCAAAGAAGGTTTATTATGAGGCTATGTGCAGGTGGGCTCAAGCTTAAGATGGCAAGAGCCCAGAGCAGGGGAAGGGGAACAGCTTATGTAGGATGGTTGGCAGGAAGAAAGGACTGGAGATAGTGGATTTTCATTGTTTAGCTTGAAAGTGGTTCTCACTGGCTGGTTTAGAAGCAGAGTGCTAAGCGGGGAGTTGGCAGCTTTTCATTAGCGAGGTTTAAAATTTCAATGCCACCAGTCATGCAAGGTTTAAACTGCCAGAGGGCAGATGTTGAGTAAGGGGAACTTATTGCAAGATTACAGCTGCTGGAGGGCAGGAGGGCATGGGGTGGGGTGGGCTCAGTGGATTTCTTGGAAATCATAGGTTGAGGAGACTTCTTGGAATATTTGCTAGGGTTGGTCACATCATGAGGGAAGGGGTTCTGCCTAATAGTGAAGGCTTTTTCTTTTAATTTTCTTGGCATGCTGATGGGCAAAGGTCTGTCTTCTGTATCTGCTTCCAGCTGGTGGGGAGCATAAGAGATGTCCCCACGTTTCATCACAGGGCAGTGGGTGGTACTGGTGCTTCTGCTGGAGGAGTAGCATGTTGCCAACAGCCTGATTTGTCATTGCTCAGATAGTTCTGCAAATAAATTTGATAGGGTGAAGCGAAAAGAAAAATTGGGTTATGGCTTTAAGATTTTGCATTAACTAGAAGGACGCATTTGGCTTTTTAATAGGAAAAATGGGGGTGTTGTCAGGAGAATTAGTTGGTTTTAAGAGTCCCACTCATAGGAAGCATTTAACAATTGGTTCAATTACTTGTAGGGCTTCAGAGGGTATTGGGTATTGGGGATGAGCAGGAAAAGAGGTAGAGCCCTTAAGACAAATAGTAATTGGTTCATGGTGGGCCATGACAATAGAAGTTTCTATTGTCGACAAGAGAAGGAGAGAAAGGGAGAGAAGGGGGTTGATAGGGTCTGTTGAAGATGTTGTCTTGACTAAAGATAGAAGGAAGATGTCTGATGCAGTTTCTGGAGAAGGAATGAGTATTTGGGCTTTTGCAATATAGTTTAGGGATTTCAGGAATTCCTTTCTGTCTACTCCACTATTGCAGAAAGCAAAAAGTCATATGATTCAGTTATCAAAATCATCCCCTAAATTCTAATTTCTTGGCTACAATTTCTCACTCTCATTTGATAATTATCTCATTCTTGAGGGATGTCTGGGCAATGGCTCTCTAACTGCTTCAAAGCTGAAAAGGGGTGTTGTTATTAAGGTGGAAAGGAATGATATTATGAAATTGGTTGTTGTTCTTGGAGACACTTATTTTTTGGTTTTAGAGATTCTCTGGTGTAGGAACAATCTGGAGGTTTCAAGTCTCTGAAAAAGAAATTTAATAAGTAAAATTTTATAGAGCACAGAATATTTTTTCAGGGTTTCCAAAAACACTGTTGGTAGGGGTTTGCCATATTGTGGTAATTTGCAATATCTTACTGATATGTGCGTGAGTAACCTCCAGAATCACTTCTCAACTCGATTTTAAATCTCCTAGCCACTGAAATTCTATTTCCCCCCTTTTTGTCAGTTATTCCACGATGCCAGGGCAAGGCTCATCCTTGGAACTTCGTTTCATGATGTCAGGGCCCAAGATGCCAGGGCCAGTTATGTCCTATGAAGCCAGGGCCAGATTTAAAACCCTGGAAATCAGGTCCCAAATTAGGGGGAAGTTCAGAGTTTGGCTTAGACAACAGCAGAGATTTTCTGGAGATGATTCTTGGGCAGTAATCAAAAGTAAGTTTAGTCTGTTATTACAGAAATAAGTTTCATAAGGACAACCTCAAAATTGAGGTGTTGGTTTATTAAATTGGGAGACCCTCTTGCCTAAGAAAATGTCATGAATTCCCCATGTGAGGAAGTTTAATAGTTCTATTTTTCCCAGTCCCTCAGGGGATTTTGCAAGCACTTTTTCATTTTCTGCCCCAAATAGTCTGAAAATCATCATTGCATAACATTAATTTGTAGAGAATATGAAGATTTTATTCCTTATTTTAGGTTCTATACTAAATAAAGCTGAATCAGGTTGTTTAAATTAACTGTATAGATAGATTAAATTAGGTAGTGTGCTACAGAAAACTTAAATTTTGAACAAAATTAACATTTTCTTTTTATCACATAAGAATTAAAGCTTTAAAATACAGACATTATTCTTTACCTTGTACATTGATTTATCTTCATTTTAACCAGATCAATTTCATCAGATCTCTTTTTAAAACATTAAAAAAAATTTTTAATTGTGAAATATATCTTTAAAAAATTTTAGATTTCTGTTCACTTGACCTAGAACTCTTTTGTTTATACAGCTCAAACAAGAAGTTAGTAGAATGCCCATCTATTTTACTTCTAGGTATCCCCTGATCTACTAGCCAACACCACAAGTCTCTGTGAGTCAGATTATTTTGACACCTGCTTTGAGTCTGCTGTCTATTATGATAGCCACCTTCACCTTGTCTTTGGCGATTAAGTGCTACCACCTGGCTTCTGCCAACTCGGAATCCTGTCATCCCCATTGTGTTTAAGGATTCCAGCTCAGTAACAGCTTTTCCCACAGTAATATCTGACCTACAGAGAAGTGCAACAACAGAGCTCATCAGGGATGATGGCGCTAGTCTCACAAATTTATTTCTCACAATTCTGGTAAAAGGTGCATACTCCGGACATTCCTGGGGTGTATGAGAAGACTTTCCATGATAAATTCACTCTAACATTCCAATCTCTGTAAGCCTCTGGATCCCCTCATTTACATTATACCAGGGCAGTTCTGGCATTTCAACCTCAGGTAATGTCGGCCACCTTTTGATCCATAGTTCATCCATCCAAACTCTTAATGCCTTCAGTGCCCTCACTTTAACAGCAGACACCATGCAAGATTGAGATTTCAGTTCATGTTGCAAAGTTGCTACTCTAACAATAAGATTCTGAGTCTGATTTTTGGAGATCTCAAGTGTACAGCTACAGGAAATAAGATTTTCCTTCAGGGCACTCATAGAAACATTTACATCTGTCAGATGGTGCGTAAGCTTCTCATTTGAAGCCTTAAGCCCATCCCTTTCACTCATTAATGTATACAGTGTATCTAAAAACAACCAACCAATATTCTATACCTCCTATTTCCACAAAAATCTGTAAAGGTGTCAAAAGTATTATCCCTCAGAGTCTGGCTTCCTACAAGTGAAGCATTAGAAGAATCCAATGGTGATATTTTGACTGTCTCTTTTACCAGCTCACCCATGTATTGGCACTGTCATTTTGATTATGGGAATCATATCCTTAGAGCCTTTGAGTTCAATCAGGGTAGAAAACAAATTGTAAAAACCCATTTTTAAGATTCTGTTTCTTAAGAAGCACCTCACTCTTGGTACCAAGCTGTATTAGCTAGAGATACAGAATCAGTAGGAAATATCCGTAGATACAAAATGCATAAAAGTGTCTCACATCACCTTGGGAACATAGAGTCCAAAATTCATAGGACAGGCTATGAAGCTGATGGCTCTAAAGGGTTAGGATGAACTCCACAGGAGAGGCTTGCTGACCAAAACAAGAAGACTGCCCCTCTGAGTTCTCCTTAAAAGCCTGCCATGGATTAGATTAAATATCACTCATTGCAGAAGATACTCCCTTTAGCTGATTACAGATGCAGTCAGCTGTGGATGCAGCTGACATGATCGTGATTTAACTCTATGAAATGTCCTCATAGCAACAGACAGGCCAGCACTTGCCCAACCAGACAAACAGGCATCACCACCTGGCCAAGTTGACACATGTATCTGACCATGCCAAACCCCATCCAATCTTGCTCATCTTCAGTATGGTAATATTACTTATAGACCCACTAGAGAACCACCTTCACTCCTATCTATTCCCTTACCCTGGAGTTCAACCTCATTAGCTAGTGTTTCACCCATCTCTAGCTTCTATGTATCTCTAAGTCCCCTTTATTCTATCTTATAAACCTCTGATTAAGCCTTTCTGCTGGTCATAAAAGTGGAATCAGATAGTACATACCCTTTGTGTCTGGCTAATTTCACTCACCATTATGTCCTCAAGGCTCATCCATCTTGTCATGTGCTTCAGGATGTCATTTTGTCTTACTGCTGCATAATATTCCATCATATGTATATACTACATTTTGTTGATCCACTTGTCTGTTGATGGGCATTTGGTTTGTTTCCACTTTTTGGGAATTGTGAATAATGCTGCTATGAACATTGCTGTGCAAATGTCTGTTTGTTGGTTGCTTTCAGCTCTTCTGGGTATATACCAAATAGTGCTATTGCTGGGTCATAGGGCAGTTTGATATTCAGTTTCATAAGGAACCACCAAGCAGTCTACTATAGTGGCTGCACCCTTATACATTCCCACCAGCAGTGCATAAGTGTCCCAGTTTCTCCACATCCTCTCCAACATTTGCAGTTTCCTGTTTGTTTAATAGCAGCCATTCTTTATAGGTGTGAGGTGGTATCTCATTGTAGTCTTGATCTGCATTTCCCTTATAGCCAATGAAAATGAACATATCTTTATGTGCTTTTGAGCCATCTGTATTTGTTCTTCAGAAAAATGCCTTTTCATATCTTTAGCCCATTTTATAAGTGGGTCATTTGTTCTTTTGTTATTAAGTTGTATGATTTCTTTGTATATACTAGAAATTGAACCTTTGTGTGATATGTGATTTTCAAATATTTTCACCCATTGAGTTTGTTGCTTCATCACTTTTTTGACAAAGTCTTTTGAGGTGCAGAAGCATTTGATTTTGAGGGGTTCCCATTTATCTATTTTTTATTTTGTTGCTTGTGCTTTGGGTGCAAAGTTAAGGAAGCTGTATTATATTACTAGGTCTTGAAGATGTTTCCTTACATTTTCTTCTAGAAGCTTTATGGTGCTAGTTCTTATGTTTAGGTGTTTGATCAACTTTGAGTTAATTTTTGTGTAGGGTGTAAGATAGAGGTCCTCTTTCATTCTTTTGGCTATTGATAGCCAGTTTTTCCATGCCCAATTATTGAAAGACTATTTTGTCCCAATAAATTTCCCTATCAGCAGAGCCTTTGCTGCATCCCATAAGTTCTGATAAGTTGTAGTCTCATTTTCATTCATCTCCAGAAAGCTACTGATTTCTCTAGTGATTTCTTCTTTCACCTCCTTATTGTTTAAGAATGTTATTTAATCTCCATATATTTGTGAACGTTCTCATTTCTTTGGTGGTTATTGAGATCCAACTTCATTCCATTGTGATCAGAAAAAGTGCTTTGAATAATTTCAATGTTTTTAAATTTATAAAGACCTGTTTTGTGCCCCAGCATATGCTCTTTCCTGGAGAATGTCCCATGAGCACTAGAGAAGAATGTATATCCTTGTGTTTTGGGGTGCAATGAGCTATATATGTGTTAAGCCTCATTCATTTATCAAGTTATTTAATTTCTCTATTTCCTTGTTGATCTTCTGTCTGGTTGTTCTATCTATAGAGGAGAGTGGTGTCTTGAAGTGTCCTACTATTACAATTGAAACATCTGTCTCTTCCTTCAATTTTGCCAATATCTGTGTCATATACTTTGGAGCTCCTTGATTGGGAGCATAAACATTTACATTTTTTATATCTTCTTGGTGAATTGACCCTTTAATTAGTGTGTAATGCTCTTTGTCTTTTATGATGTCTTTACATTTAAAGTTTATTTTGTCCGATTTAGTATAGCTACTCCTGCTTTCTTTTTGTTACAACTTGCATGGAAAATCTTTTTCCATCCTTTCATTTTTAATCTATTTGTATCCTTATGTTTAAAATGAGTCTCTTGTAAGCAGCATATATTATGGATTATGTTTCTTAATCCATTTTGCCAATCTGTATCCTTTTTTTTTTTGCAAGACCAGGCACCAGGAATCAAACCTGAGTCTCTAGCATGGCAAGTGAGAATTCTGCCACTGAGCCACTGTCACACCACCCCAATCTGTATCTTTTAATTAGTAAGTTTAGTCCATTAACATTCAAAGTTATTACTGCAAAGGCATTTCTTGAATCCACTGTCTTATACTCGTTGTTTTATTTGTCAGATCTCTATATTTTTCCCCTCTCCCTCTTTGTATTTAAATTATCCTTAGTGGTACTCTTTAATTCTGTGTCCTCTTCCAGACCTCCCACTCTTGTCTTTTTTCTCAGCCACAGAATTCCTTTTAATATTTCTTGTAGGGCTGGTCTCTTGTTGACAAATTCTTTCAGCACTTCTTTGTCTGCAAAAACTTTAATCTCCTCCTCAGTTTTGAAGGACAATTTGCCTGGTACAGAATTCTTGGCTGGAAGTCTTTCTCTTTCAGGATCTTCAATATATCATGCCACTGCCTTCTCACCTCTATGGTGCTAGTTGAATAGACTGAACTCAGTCTTATTTGGTTTCCTTGGTATGTAATAGATTGTTTTTCTCTTGCTGTTTTCAGGATTTTCTGCTTCTCTTCAACATTTGACAGACTGATTAGTATGTGTCTTGGGGGAGGCCTATTTTAATTTATTTTGTTTGGAATTCATTGGGCTTCTTTGACTTGTATATTTATGTCCTTTATAAGAGTTTGGAAGTTTTTCTGACTATATCCTAAACTATTCTTCCTAGCCCTTTACTCCTCTTCTCCTTCTGGGACACCAATGATTCCAATATTTGCGTGCTTTGTTTTGTTTATCATTTTCCTGAGAATCAATTCTAATTTTTCTATTTGCCATTTGCTGCTTTGATTCTTCAAAGTCAGTTATTCAGTCCTCTATATCACTTATTCTTCCTTCTGTCTCTTCAAATCTGGTGTTATGTGCCCCTACTATATTTTTTTTATCTGGTTAACAGTGTCTTTATCTCTTTGATATCCACAATTTTTCTATTTATTTTTTTGAATTCCTCTTTATGTTCTTCTACTGTCTTTTTTATCTTTTATGTCATATGCCATCCCACTTATTTTATTTAGTAGAGTTGTATGAACATCTTTGATTAGTTGTTTCAATATCTGTGTCTCCTCTGGTGTTTTAATTTTGTCATTAGAGAGAGCTGTATCTGTCTGCATTGTGATATGCTTAGTGATCTTCTGCTGTCTTCATGGCATGTAAATATCTTAGTTGATTTACTTTGGGAGTTGATTTCTTTCAGTAGTCTAAGGCCTTGTGTTTGTGGAATGGATGTCCAGAAGGGAGCAAGGTAAGGTGTGGAACACCCAGTGTGGTGATTTGTTTCAGGACAGGTATAGGCACAGGTTGGGGGATGTTAAGCTGATGGTTGTGAACGTGGGTGCCCAGCATCCAGGGAGGATGTGGCTGTGTGGGTGCACTGGTCTGAGGGGTGTAATCCTGGTGTGCACTTGTCTAAGGCATGGGACATTTGTGTGCATGCAGAGAGCTGTGGCAACAGGTTGTTCTTATGCCTTTGTGAATTGGGAGCAAATGTGACCTGGCAGGGCAGGTCAGCATTTCCTTAGAGCTGGGAAGTGTGGTTGAGGGTCATGCACATGCACAGTTCTAGGACTATTGTAAACTGAGGTTCCTAGAGCTGATTGATGTAATTGGGGGCCCATGCACAAAAATGGGTCTAGAAGTGCCATAAACTGATGCACAGACCTCAGTGGGGGTGGAGCAAGTCTGTGTGACACTATGGGCATGGGTTAGAGGGTAGCCTGGGTATGCAGATTAGTACCTGCAGCCTTTATGTGCTGTCAACAACCTGCAGGAATCAGGGAGCAGGACATAATGCTCAAGATGGGTGCTTGAGAGGTGGATTGGGCTGCACTTGGAGTAGGGGTGTGGGGCAGTTGCATGCACTGGGGGCTGGTGGATGTGGGCACCTGGAGTGTGGAGAATGGGAGTGGATGATGGGGTTTGGGTGCATGGGATATGGGGTGAGTTGCTGGTCATGGGGCTGTGTTGGTGAGGGTTGCATACCCAAGTAATGCAGGCTTGGCTTACTTTCTAATCCCTGGCTCTTGTCTGTGTACTCCCATGGGCTCAGCACCTCAGCACCAGGCTTCAGCTTTCTGCCTCTCAGTTCCTTGGCCCCTGCAACCAGGGCTGCCACATGTGGTGCAGAAGCCTCTCCCAGGTCAGCCAGGCTCCTGAATTGCCATTTTCAGTCACCCTCCTGTCCCTTCTCTAACTTTTCCGTGGAGCAGGGCTGATCTCGAGCTACTCTATTCAGCCATCTTCCCAGATGTTCCTTATCAGATCTTTAATCAAATTTTGATTTTTTCAGTTCTCTTAATAATTCCTATATGGGCCCATGCTGACTTTCAGAGCTGAAGAACTGAATCTTAATTTTAGTTGTCACACAGAAACTAGTTCCAGAGAACTAGTTGGCTATACAAAGAGTAAAGCATTTTAGAATTTAAGATAACAGTTAAAGTGTATAATGTGAACTTTATTTTATTTATTTATTTTTTAACATGGGCAGCACTGGGAGACGAACCCAGGTCTTCAGCATGGCAGGCAAGAGTTCTGCCACTGAGCCACTGTTGCTCCACCCTGAGCTTTAATTTTTATGAGCATTTTATATGAATTTACTTTCAGTAATAAAAACACTAGACAACTGTTATATATTAAAAAACCATAGCGGAGTTTTGTTCTCTATCAGTTTTACACATTTACCAGAGTTATGTTTATTAACAGATAAAATATATATACTTGCTTGTTTTGAAATATATGATAAAAAGACATTATATTTTGGTTAGCACTGAATATGAGAGAAAGAATTCATTTTCATAAACCTTTTTTTTTACAACTCTCTGCATACATTTAGAGCTTATAGTCAACAATGACAAAAACAAAAGTCACTTCCTCCAACTCTCTACTACTTTCTATATCCATTCCTGGCTTGTAGTCAATAATGACTATAACAAACAAAATCCATTCTATTAAACTTTACATCCCCTTCTATATCCATTCTATCTATAATTTTTATTTGTCCAGACTGCAGATAATTAGAAATAAATTTGATACTAAATTCACAAAGCTTTTGAACCTGCATACTTCCTTCCAACAATAGTATTCAAGAAGGATAGCCTTAGGTTAGCTCATTTTATTAGTAAGCTTGAATAAATTTAGAGAGAACACACCTAAGTAGAAAAAATTGCACTTACTAAATTCAAAATTTACCATAATTTTTTTTAAATCAGAGTTTGAAAAAAAATCTTTGTTTTCACAATATCTTAAAATTGCAAACAATTTTAAAAGTACACTGACTATAAAGTTGTGGAAAATATACTGCAATTGTTTAATTTGTTCAAAGCTTAAATTCAGGTGAAGTTTTCCATATTTCTCAAAGGTTTTTCATTTTACATACTGAAATTTGATTAGATTTTATTCAGTTACTCCTATTCCAGGGCTATCTAAATTTTAAGAATAATATGATTACTACCATTACCATTGCAAAGGTTTTACTGGAAAAATATTAACAAACATAGATTATTCTGTATCACTTTTATGCTTATCATTTCTAATCTCCAGTAAAAAAAGAATTCTAAACTACACCTCACCATATTTTTCTGTGCCGAGCCTTCCCCCCCAAACTGCTTTAGGTGGTTAGGTCTTGGGGCAGGGATAGGCTGGACAGAAAGAAATCAGGGTTGTTGACTTTGATTTGAAAGTTTTAGGTGAGGGCCATGGAATTTTGGTAACTCTTATATCCTTTCTTAACTATTTCTAATTATTAGATTTATTTAACTAAAAGCTGTGATCAAAGCTATTGGAAAAGATCTTTGCTCTGTCAAGAAGAATCCCTTTAGCAGTTTTCTGCTGCCTTAGGAATATTCCAGCGGCAGTTTCTTTCTAAGTCCAGATATGTTTACAGTAATTACAAAACTAAGGTTTTTGAATCTTGCCTTTCAAAGGTTTTTTTCTCTCTTTTTACTTCAGAAGTACCAATTTTTATATTTATATAAACACCTTGTTATTTCTAAACAATTTAAATCAAGCTTAAGATTTTTCTTATTAATTTGCTATGAACATTTGGAGGTATGAGAATATACACTGAACAGGCAGACAGACAAATAAAGTTAGTTACACAAAAAATGGAAACATATAAGTACTTCTCAGAGAGACAAATAAAGAATTGAATATATCATCTCATCCCATTTTTACATTTTTGCAGAGCAATTTTAACTATATCTTTAATTTTAACTGTAATGATAGAATTTTCTTTTCAAATCATTTTGAAGCCAGGCTATGTTAAAGAAATAAACCCTTTCTTTATAGACTCATAACTAAAATCTTTCCAAAATTTAATACAGCTTAAAGGTTCTCTTTTTAAAGAATTTCTGTAATCAATAACCAATTAGAAACATATGATCAATGCAGATGCAGAAACATGTCAACTAGCAAATTCACACAGACACTTAACACATATTTTGTTTAAGTAAACACCAGTTAGTAACCAGACCAAACACACCAGCCAACAAAAAGGCATTAAATGCTTAGATCCTTCCAGGAGAGATCATAGGACATAGTAAGGTACTAGAATTCATTAATAAATCAGGTGGGGTCAGTAGAGTATGAACCTAAATTTGCTCAAGTTGATAAAGGCCAGAAAGGAAAAAGAGGACATGGATAGGTCTTTCTGGTCTGAACACCTCTCACAAGTGATGACAGTTTGGGGCCGGGTGGACTGGGTCCTCCATGGGTAAGGAAAAGAAGGGTGAACCTCTGATGTGGAACTTGAAGATGGGGGAGGGTTGTTTATTGCCTGGGGCTCAGCAGCAGTTTCTGCTCAGCCAGAAGGGGCTCTGTAGGGAGGAAGAGGAGGAGGAGAAGGGTCATAGGAGGGCTGAGATTTTGCAGTGGAATCTAGAGATGGGGGTGAGAAGGAGATGGGGGAGGGTTAGAGTCTGGCTGTTCCATAAGAGCTGCAGCTTGGCTGGGAGAGGCTGCATGCAGGGGGTGGAGCTAAGGAGAAGGTCTGTGACAGGATGAAAGAAGGGCTGAACAGGGGACTATGAGTTCAGAACTAGGTTGTTTTGGGAGAAGGGAATGGAGAAGGAGTTGATAACTAGAACAAGTTTGGCAAACAGAGGGAGAGGTGGCTATGGAAACCAAAGAAGGGCTGAATATAGAATATATGGGACTTCACTCCCCTCGCTGAGATGCTGACAGTAATCATTAAGGCCTGGAAGAATTTGTCTGACAAGGGTTCTGTTTTCTGGCCAAACTGACCCATTGTTTAATTTGTACTGAAGCCAGATGGTAAAATTAATCTCTTAGGTCTTAAATCAGCAGCAAGATTATGGACTGCCTATTTTCCATGATAGTAGAAAGGGTAAGGAGAAACTCTTACTCCTTGATGACTTAGAAACAATCAAGAGGGCATCCCCACTTTTAAGCCCCATTGAGTATGTGGAGGAGTGGATGGAGGCATCTCACTATCTCACTCACTTTTAGAGTCCTGGACGGGCAGAGGCAGCTCTCCCCTAGTGGCTAATATCTTTTTTTTTTTGAATGGCTGGCAGCAGGAATCAAACCCTGGTCTCCAGCATGGCAGGCGAGAACTCTGCCTGCTGAGCCACCGTCGCCCCGCCCCCTAATGGCTAGAATTTTGAGATGTGTTATCCTGGACAACAGAGAAAGAGACAGCTGGACCAAAAAGAGGAGTGTAAGGGATCAGGAGCTTGACCCCAGCCGAGTGGAACCCCCTCCCCCCAAGGCCCATGAAGAACACCCGGTAATGGGGCCAGGATGTGGGAATCACACAAACCTGTTTTTGCAAAAGCTAATAGAACTCTTTGCTTCTGTAGATAAGCTTGCTTGCTTACAGCTGCAAAACCAGGATGTGGATCTGTGAAACTAAGGCCACTTTTCTGCTTCTGTGAATAAGCTTGTGGTTTCAGCCTATATAAGCCCACCCTGCAAGCCCCGCAGTGCTGCTCTCTGAATCTTCCTTCTTGGGATTTCTGAGGCAGTCACTGGCCAGCTAATAAAGACTCCAAATTGGCTTGCAGTTTTGGAATCTGTGTTCTCTCTTTCGGTGCACCCCACAACAGGAGGACATTTTTCCTTACCCTGAGAAGATTCACCAGTGTTGGTGCTAAAGTTAGGCAAGTGGGTTCTGTCCTTCAAATGGAGGTTTCGTTTCCATTCCCAGTCCCAGGTTTTGGCACCAAAATGATAGGTTTCTTGCCTAAGAGGGAGGAGAAGAGACCAAAACTTGATCAAAGGAGTAGGGCTATGTGCAGGTGGGCTAAGATGACAAGCGCCCCAAGCAGGGAAAGGGGTACAGCTTATATAGGATGGTTGGAAGGAAGTAGGAAAAGGGAGGTAGTGGATTTTCATTGTTTAGCTTGGGAGTGGGAAAATAGCAGGTTCTCATAGTTTTGTTGAGAAGTGAAGGGGTAAGTGGGGAGGTGGCAGCTTTTCATTAGTAAGGATTAAAATTTAAATGCCCCATAGTCAGGCAGGATTGTAACTGCATGAGGAGAGATGTTGAGTAAAGGGATTTTATATCAAGACTACAGTGGCTGAAAGGCAAGAGGGCACAGGCTAGGGTGCGCTTGGTGGGCTTTCTAGAAATCATGAGTGATTTCTAGATTTCCCCATGAGTGGGGCAAACTTCTTGGAATATTTGCTAGGGGTTAGTCACTTCATGGGGGACTGTTTCTCTCTAACAGATATGTTGAAGTCCATCCCCATCCTTCAGAATATGATGTGAAATTTCCAATTTTTCTTCTGTTATTGACTTCCGGCCTCATTCCATTTTGGTCAGAAAAAATATTTTGGAAGATTTAAATGTATTTTAGAATGTATTGAGGCTTCCTTTATGACTTAATATATAGTCTATACTGGTGAGTGATTCACTCGTGCTTGAGTAGAGTGTATACACTGCTGTCATATGGAGAGTTCCGTATTTATTCGTTAAGCCTGCTTGTATGCTATTGGTCAAGTCTTTCATTTCCTTACTGACCTTGTGTCTAGACGTTTATCCATTATTGGATATTAGGTACTGAAGCCTCACTTGAATATTGTAGAACTAGTTTTCCTAATTCTGACAATGATTGTTTCATATAGTTGAGGCCCTATTCATCCATGAATATATGTTTTTATTTGCTGTATCTTCTTGATTGATTGAACTTTTATCAACATATGACCTTTTTCTCTTTCAACAGTTTTTCACATAAAGTATATTTTGTCTGATATTAATATAGCCACCTAACTCACTTTTCTTTTTTTTTCATGCAGGCAGGCACTGGGAATTGAACTTGGGTCTCTGGCATGGCAGGTGAGAATTCTGCCACTGAGCCACCATCGCACTGCCCTAACTCACTTTTGTTTATTGTTTGCAATGATTATTTTTTTCTCATAATTTTACTTTCAGCATATTTGTGTCTTTGAATTTAAGCTACATCTCAAAAAATAGTTGGATAGTGTTTTTCTAACAATTTAACAAATTATTTGACTGATGGATTTAATCCTTTTATATTTAAATTAATTACTGGCAAGTCAAAACCAATATTTTTTGTGTTTTGCATTTTTATGTCTCTTTCTTCCATTTTTGTATACTTTTAGATATCATTCAGCAAATTATACTTCTATTCCCCTCTGTCCCACATTTTATATTGTTTTTTTGTCCCAAATTTTATTTATACCTCTTGCACACAAAATATCAATCTATAATTTCTTTTATGCATTTGAATTTTAAATCCTGAAAAAAGTTTAAAGAGTTTAAAAAACAACATTACTAACAAAAATTACCATAATACTGATGTTTTACTTCTGTGTTTCTTTTACTGGAGATGTTTATTGATTCTGTTACAAGTTAATTTAACTTAAAAGACAGTTTCAAGTTGTCCTTTTCTATCAACTTGAACAAGGTTTTCTTTTAGGACAAGTCTAGTAGTAACAATTTCCCTCATCTTTTGCTTATCTCAGGTCTTTTTCTCTCTCATTTTGAAGGACAGTTTTGCAGATATAGAATTTTTTAATTTTATTTTTTATAGAATTTTTGATGATTGTTTATCATTGTTGTTCTTTCAGTACATTAAATATATCATTCCATTGCCTTCCAGTCTCTGTTTTCTGATGAAAAACTGAAATTTAACTTAAGTTCCTTTGTACATGTTGCATCACTTCCCTCTTGCTACTTTTAGGGTACTTTGTCTTTGGGTTTTGACAATTTAATTATAATGTGTCTCGAATGGAACTTTGTGAGTTTATCCTCCTTGGCCATCTTGGATATGTCATGTATTTCATAAGATTGGAGAAGTTTTGGACCATTATTTCTTCAATTATTTTCCTCCCTGTGTTGGTTTGAAATTATTGTGTATCCCCAAAAAGCCATATTTTAATCCTGATGAAATTTTTTGGAGCAGCCATTTATTTTAATTCTGATTCAATACTGTAGGTTGGAATCTTCTGATTAAATTATTTCCACAGAGATGTGATGTGCCCAATTGTGGATGTGACATTGGATTTGATGGAGATGTGACTCCCCCCATTCCAGGTGGGTACTGATTAGTTTACTGGAATCCTTCAAAAGAGGAAACATTTTGGGGAGAGCTGACAGAAATGCCGACACCTCAGGGCTGACAGAGAGAGTCACCAGGACCAACAGAGCCCACATAGCTAGAGATCTTTGGAGAAGAAGGAAAACAGCCCCAGGAAAGCATTATGAAATGAGGAGAGAAAGCTAGCAGACTTTACCATGTGCCCTCCCAGCTAAAAGAGAAAGTCTGAAACCCATTGCCCTTCCCTGAATTAGTGAATCTTTCCCTGGAAACCTTAATTTGGACATTTCCACTTCCTTAGAACTGTAAACTTGTGATGTATTAAATTCACCTTTTTAAAAGCCTTTCCAGTTTTGGTATATCAGATTCCAGAAGCTAGCAAACTAGCACACTCTCTTCATCTTTTGCCTCTTTCAGGACTCCTTGGAAATATGTGTTGGTACCATTTAATGGTCCCTCAAAAGTCCTTCAGGTTCTGTTCATTTTTCTTCATTATTTTACATTCTGTTCCTCACATAAAGTTAGTTCAAGGAGCCTATCTTCAACTTCACTGATCCTTTCTTCTACCTTCTGAAATATGCTGTTTAAAATCCTCTTTTTGAAATCTTATATCAGATACTGTACTTTTGACGCAGAATTTGCATTTTTCCTCCTTATGATTTCTGTTTATTGTGATTCTCATTTTGTTCACGTATTGTGTTTCTGATTTCCCTGACTTATTTTTACAAGGTTCTTAAAGGTCATTGATGTTATTTAAGAAAGTTGATCTAATGCCTTTGATTAGTAATTCAATAATTGGTCCTCCTCAGGCATAATTTTTATCAAATATTGTTTTCATGTGACAGGAACATTCTTTTCTGTTTCATGTGTGTTTTGTAATATTTTGTTAAAAACTGAACATTCTGAGTAGTATTTTGTGATAACTCTGGAAATCTGGTTTCTCATTGCTCAGAGATTACTGAATTTTTACTTGATGCCTGTAGCTATTCATTTATGGTTTTTCCTAACAAGCTTTACAGAATGTAAATTCCTTATTTTATGTGGTCATTGAGGTTTCCTTTCCATAATTTCAGTGGCCAGTTAATTAGTTGGCATAAATTCCATGATTTAGAAATTATAAGATGAATCCCACCTTTAAATGTTCTGAAAGAATCACTGTGGTTGATTAGAATCAAAACCTGACTTTTCTAGGGTACATAAATCCTTTCAAACTAGCACACTGTTCTTCAGTGTTCTTGTGTTTTACAGCACCTATTCTGCTCTTCAGTGTTTTTATATGGACAATACCATTTGTCAATGGTGTGTTTAAAATCATAAACTTACTTATATTTCTATTTTCGTATCAGACTCAGTTTATTTAACTGTTATAATGGGTCAGAAGGCTTAGAGTTTAAAAACAATATTTCATTTATTTGGGATATGCTTTATTTTCTTTTTGGTTTGGTTATTTGTAAAATCTTCTCTTTTTAATAAAAACTGCAATAACCTGCAAGCATAACAGCACAGAAAATAACAGCTCATTCATAAAGACAAAAAACAATTTTCCATCAACTCTGCCCTAGCAACCTGAAGTCACCCTGCTTATTTACATCCTTCCTTTTAATGAGCTACTCATGTTGTTAAATCATCTACAGCACCTACATTTCCATCTATTCACTCCTATGAGTGGCTAGATGGGAAAAAAAAGTTAACAGGGAGTTGTGGCTAATCTTTCCTCTTATGGGATGAAAGCAAGAGAAATAATCAGACCATAATGCTTTTTCTGCTTATTCAAATAAGGCCTCCTGGTGGTAGTTTCTGTGGGAAGGTCATGGCTATGAAATATGTTCCGGAGGAGATACCTGACTTAGGTAGCTTATGGCGAGCAAGCATGGAATTAGCACATATGTGGGCATGGCTTGATGAAATACATCAATGTCATTTACACAGTTATTGTAATATTAAATGGATGTGTTTCCTGTTTGAAATAATGTCCTTTGTGTGAGATAATGCCCCTCCAGTATGATTTGGCAAAATTGTTTTTAAAATCTGGGCCATGGTATCTGAAAATGGTAAAGATGGTCCAGGGGTGCTGTACCAATGGTCACAGTCTTCATGTTCAGATTGCATCTTGAGTCACTTGTGTCCTTTTAACTGCTAATAAAATTTCATACTGCATAAGAACTGGTAGTATTTTTTTTTTTTTTTGCTAAATGAATTTGAATTCTACTATAACTGTGCCTATGTGTTTTCCCTTGAGAAGGTTGTGTTGTGTCTGTGTATTTTAAAGCACATACATACACATGTTTTTATTCAAGTATTTGTGAACCCCAGGTCCAGAGCTTAGATTTTAACACTCTGAAAGAAAAGATAGACATGGCTGTAACCCCAAACATAAACATTTTGTCATGTTATATATTGAATTTATTTTGAGGTGATAAACATGAAACAAGGCCCATGCATGTTTGGGTAAGGTTTTCTTCCTGAATAATTTGAAGTTTTATTTAGACAGAAGGCACCTATTTACCTGAAATGCAAAGAAATTCTTCCATGTCTAAAAATGTACTGAGAATTTGATCTCTTCCTCAACTATATAACATGTTCAGAATTCCCCCAGTAGTGGGGGATCAGTAATCTCTTCGCTGTGAAGATATCTAGAAAAGAGATTCTGAGGGGAATTTTCTATTCTTTGATACAAACTATTTTAAAAAGTTTGAGAAAGTCTTGGGTGAAGAGAAAGGAACTGTGGGCTGTGTTTGAAATAAGAAATGATTGTAATAAAGTCAAAATTATTTAACTCTTGTATAATTTTGGGGGACATAGGAAATAAAGAGTTAAAAAGTCTCCTTATCCCACTAATTTGTAGAGGCAGTACTTGAATCCATTTGTATTTAATTGAAAATCTGAACATATAAATAATAACTGAAGACTTCATCTCAACTTATCCTAATAAATAATTTGGGGGAATTTTTTCATGGAGAATCACATCTTCCCTCGAATCAGAGACTCTTTCTTGACTTATTATATGCTTGGGCCATAGGTATGTTTTAACATATGTGTCCATTTATTACCTGCAAAGTGGATTTCATAATTTTATGATATGTTTATTCAAATGAATTAATGTTAAAATCCATATTAAGTGTGTATCACATTTTCAAACCTAGAGACATTTAGCAAATCAGTAGGTTTGGTACTGGAATGTGCTGGTTTGAAAGGAAGCATGCCCCCTAAGAAAAGCCATGTCTTAATATAAATCCCATTTCATAAAGGTAGAATAATCTCTATTCAATACTGTAATGAGATCATCTCCCTGAATGATGTGATTGAGTCAAGAATGGTTGTTAAACTGGATTAGGGGACTACATATCTCCACCCAGTCTTGATTAGTTTCTGAAGTCCTATAAAAGAGGAAATATTTCGGAGAATGAGAGACTCAGAGAGAGCAGAGAATGCTGCAGCACCACAGAGCAGAGAGTCCACCAGCCAGCGACCTTTGGAGATGAAGAAGGAAAATGCCTCCTGGGGAGCTTCATGAAACCAGAAGCCAGGAGAGTAAGCTAGCAGATGATGCTGTATTCGCCATGTGCCCTTCCAGCTGAGAGAGAAGCCCTGACTGTGTTCACCATGCGCCTTCCCACTTGAGAAAGAGACCTTGAACTTCATCGGCCTTCTTGAACCAAGGTATCTTTACCTGGATGCCTTTGATTGGACATTTCTTTAGACTTGTTTTAATTGGAACATTTTCTCGGCCTTAGAACTGTAAACCAGCAACTCATTAAATTCCCCTTTTAAAAGCCATTCCATTTCTGGTATATTACATTCTAGCAGCTAGCAAACTAGAACAACATATGAGTCCATTTATTACCTGAAAAGTGTATTTCATAATTTTATGATATGTTTATTCAAATGAATTAATGTTAAAATCCATATTAAGTGTATATCACATTTTCAAACCTAGAGACATTTAGCAAATCAGTAGGTTTATCTTCTTATTGTCTACCTACAGATGCATTTTCTTTTACAATCAACCTGGTACTGTTAATTCACTCATTGAGGACCTGGTTGCTGATAAAATCTGTATACTTAGGAGTTTCTTGAATGCTTTCTTCAGATCCCTATTCCTTAGACTGTAGATGAAAGGATGCAGCACTGGAACCACGAAGTTATACATGACAGATGAGAGTGAATCTCTCACAGGGGTAGGACAGGAGGAAGGGCTCAAATAGACAGCAATGGCTGTGCCATGGAACACCACAACTAACTGGTAGCTGCCACCGGTAGAAAATGCCCTTTTTTCCTGGAGTTGATGTGATCTTGAGAATGGTGAAGAAAATAAGCAAGTAAGATATGAAGATGAAGATGAAATGTGTGTGAGAGCCAAGAGAGCTCCTACACCCATAATATTGAAGGACACATCAGAGTAGGAAAGCTATAGGAGTGGTTTGAGATCACAAAAGAAATGATGGACAGTATTGGAGGCACAGAAGGTGATATGTGCCGTTAGGAGATTGTGTAGGAGGGCGTGGAGCTAGGACACAACCCAGACCCCAGCCACCATCTGGACACAAAGGCGAAGACTCAATATGGAGGTATAAAGTAAAGGATGGCAAATCACCAGAAACCCGTCATATGACATAAAACAGAGAAGATGGCTGTCCACATTCACAAAAGAAATGAAGAAGCAGAGCTGGGTGAGGCAGCTTGAAAAAGAAATAGTCCTGGTATCTGTCAAGGTGTTCACTACCATCTGAGTGACTGTAGTGGAAGGATAACAGATGTCCACAAGGGCAAAGTTGCTAGGAAGAAATACATGGGGGAATGGAGGTAAGAGTCATGGCCAATGGCCAAGAGGATGCGTATGTTCCCTGATACAGTGATCGAGTACACAGGGAACAAAAGCACAGAGAAATGTAGTTGCTGCTCTGCTGAGCTGTAATGTCCCAGGAGAAGAAATTCACTGATGGCTGTAAGATTTCTTCTTTCTCTCTTCCAAACAGAAAGAGAAAAACAAAATATTAAATTTTAGACCAGTAGTTTCAAACCTCTTGTATTAGCTAGGTTTTTTCTAGAGAAACAGAAACATATCTATAAATATAAAATTTCTGAAAGTGTCTCACAAAACCATGGAGATGTGAGAGTGCAAGACCAGTAGGACCGACCATGAGCTGGCAGCGCCAGTGAAGGTCCTCAATGAACTCTCAGGAGAGGCTTGCTGGCTGAAGCAGAAAGAGGGATTGTCTCTTCTGAATCCTCCTTAAAAGCCTTTCATTGATTAGATTAAGCATCATTCATTGCAGAAGACACTCCCCTTACCTGATAGCAGATGAACCAGCTGTGGATGCAGCCAGCATGGTCATGATTTAAGTCCATGAAATATCCTCACAGCAACAGAGAGGCCAGCACATGCCTGACCAGGCAACTGGGCACCACCGTCTGGCCATGTTGACCCATGAACCTGACCACACCTCTCATCCACATTGACGTGTGTGTGTGTATAGTGTGTGTGTATTTATCATAAAACACTATCCAGAACTTGCTTGCTCTGATGTTTGCTAATATAATGATATATTATTATATATAATAATAATTATGATAATATAATGTAGTATTATTAATACATTTTATTATGTATTATGTGGATATTCACATAGACATTCTGGGTGTACCAATCTCAATTTATTTGAAGGATTATAATTTTTTTCTTCCAAACTGTTCTAGTCTGCTAGCTGCCAGAATGCAAAATACCAGAAACAGAATGGCTTTTAAATAGGGGAATTTAATAGGTTGGTAGTTTACAGTTCTGAGGCTGAGAAAATGTCCCAGTTAAAGCAAGCCTATAAAAATGTCCCAATTAAGGCATCCAGGAAAAGACACCTTGGTTCAAGAAGGCCATTGAAGTACAGGGTTTCTCTCTCCACTGAGAAGGCACATGGCAAACAGGGTGGCATCTATTGCTTCCTCTCTAGGCCTCTTGCTTCATGAAGCTCCCTGGCGGTGTCCTCCTGCTTCATCTCCAAAGGCCACTGGCTGGTGGACTCTGGCTCTCTGTCATGGTTCTGTGACTCTCTCCAAATTGTCCCTCTTTTATAGGATTCCAGTAAACCAATCAAGACCCATATAGAATGGGTAGAGATATGTCTCCATCTAATTTAACACCCACGATTGATTGAGTCACATTTCCATGGAGCTAACAGTCAAGTTTCCAACCTATAGTACTGAATAAAGATTAGGAGAAACCGTTGTTCTCAGAAGTTTGACTAGGGTTAAAGCAGGGCTTTTCTAGGGTACATGAAGACTTTCAAACTGGTGCACAAACTAAAATGTAAATTAATTGAATAATGACTATTTTTATTGTTCCTATTATATTCATTTTCCATAGTGATCATAAAAAGTATTTGACTTTATAAATTTAATTGATTTGTTAACTTTAGACTGCTAATCTGATACAGTAAAAATATTTACTTTTAATGATTAATTATGTGCACTATATATATATGCAGTCCTTTGAGGAAGGAGTAGTCTTTCAAATTGGCTTTCCTTGGCCTCAGCTAACATTCTTTATGCCATTTTTGTCATTTCCATAATTGCAGTGAAATGTTATTTCCATAGCAAGCACCACACTTTCTTTATATTGGCTGATACATGTGGACAGTAATATCTTGAGGGTAGAATTCCAATGTATTTTGCCATATCTTTAGTCACACAGCACAAAATACAATAAATGAATGAATACAAAAAAGAATGAAAAATTTTAGTAGAAATAATGTGATTTCTCATCTTTCATTTTTGGCAATGCTGTTACATGAATGTGGAAGAGAGTTCTTATTGCATCTCTTTTAAAACACACAACAATTTCAGGATATTTTATCAAACAGGAATTTTTAAGTTTCATTTTTGTGTTGAAATATTTAACATATTAATTAATACAATGCTACATTCAAGTATTTACTATTTACTCATTAGATAAATCTTCTATAAAAATATTTATCACTACATACTGTTTCCTTTGAAATCTTTGGTCACTCAAAAGTTTGTTTCCATTTTCATAATACATGATCAGAAGAATAGAGGAGACCGTTTGCATTGATATGGATTCCTAGTCAATAAAATATGAAGGGAAAACTTGTCTTAGTCATACATGCAAATTTATAAATTTCTCAGTATACATGAACACTTTGGGATGCCCTAATTTCCCAAATAAACTTTCTCCTCATCTTTCCCTCCCCCAACTTACGCTATCTAATAGGAATATTATTTTGCCACAGGTGGCTGCAAATTTTTTGCATGGTTTGGAAGAAGGTTGATTCTTTTTTTTACCCCTTAGTTTGCTCTGAGTTAGGAGAAAGAGAAAGTATTGTTTAACTGATATGCATATTGTCAATGCTCCTCCTATGTGTCATAAGTTGGAAATGAATAATTTCATTAAATTATTTTATATTGAACATGGCTCATCTTTATGTGGTCCATGTTAAATTATATATTCCTGATACTTAGATAAATTTCAAGATTCAATTTTACAGGAAATCTTTAGGTATAGGATCAGAAAAGCTATATAACACACCAAAAAAATTGATAGGAGAAATATTTAAATCCTGATCTGTCCAACATGATAGCTCATTTTGTTTTATTAGCATGACAAATTGGGTTTGGCATACACTCTTTTTCTTCTGCAGTGATGAATATCAACATATTGCAACCATTTAGTTATCAGGCTTCCTAAGTAACTGGGATGATGTACATCAAACCCTAACTGGAACATTATAAACATAGACTGAGCTAAAGAGACCTGAGTTCACAAAGCCACATTGTTTGAGGGTAGCAACCTAGGCTACCTTGATAGATAAACTCACTCATATCACTGTTGAAAATATTAAGTGAGGTGGCACAGGGAAGTAACTGGGACATGACATCCTCATTTTAATAAGAAATATATGAATTCTTCTTGTTAATATTTTTGCTATTATTTATTTCATTGTGTGTCTTTGTTTTAGTACTGGCATAAAATAATCCAGTTTTTGTGGAATCAGAGGTGATTATGAGCATGACATAATACATAGTTTTTGGTTCGCACAAAAAATGAAAAGATGAGGCTCTTTGGTTAAAAAGTAGGTAATAATGATTTTCCTGAGACTAATTTATGAATTACTTTCCTTTTTGAAAGTTCTCTCTAGCAAGTTGTCATGAAATTTTTATTCATTGCTTAATGCTTTTCTAAGAAAAATTTACAAATTGAATTATTAATATGCATTTTATTGTTCATTTCAATATTATGTAGCATTTTTAAAAGCCACTGTAGAGCATTTAATATATATAAATTAAAGTATTTTTTATTCAATTCTCACAGCTCATAAATGCATAGGTATGCTGTTTTTACCAGAGTAGTGATGTGCACAAAACTAACTCATTTCTTGATATGCATTCATACCATGCTGGTTTGAAGTTGTTTTGTACCTTGAAAAGCCATGTTCTTTCAATCCTGATCTGATGTTATGGGGCCAGACCAATTGTTCAGTGGTGTAAACTCTTGATTAGATTGTTTCCATAGAGATGTGACACACTTGGAGAGGAAGGCACTGGAATCAGAGGGTGGAAGCAATGGAACTGGGAACAAAGACCAGCAGATGCCAACCACATGCCTTCCCATGTGACAGACATCAACCCTTCTTTGGAGTCAAGGTATCTTCTCTGGATGCCTTAGTTTGGACATTTTTAATGACTCTAGACTGTAAACTTGAAACAGTAAATTTCCTTTATAAAATCCATTCCATTTCTAGTATATTGCATTGTGGCAGCTTAAGCAAACTGAAACACATACATTTAAAAAATATTCTCTACAATATTTAATTTACTGAACATTATGTAAGAACAGAAAAGAAACTATGGGTTGCCCTTTCTTTCCCTTTTCTTCTATGTTATCATTTTTCAATGAGAAGCCAAACTATTTATATTAGTCCATCAGAGCCTTTTTAATTGCAAACAAACAAACAAACAAACATTTTCTAACATAATTTGGAACATGAAAATAATTTCAGAATCTGAACCAAACAAATAATTACTTCTTTTACATTTTAGATCTATAAGTCTTATATAGGTCTTATTTATTAATTATTTCTTTTAAAAGTTATCATGATGTCTCATGCTCAAAAGCTAACTTCATGGATTTTATTTTAAAAGGTTCAGCATTTCAGAACTTCAGATAGTTATATGTACATATATTAATTATATAATGTTGCTACACCTTACAGATGTAGAGTTTATGTACAGTTTATTTTTTAAAACTTTTTTATTGTGAAATATAACATATATACAAAAAAGCAATAAATTTCCAAGAATGCTTTAACACATAGTTATAGAACAGAGTTTAAAATTTGGTATGGGTTTCAGTTCCACGAATTTTCATTTTTTCTTTTAGCTGCTCCAAGACACTGGTTCTCAAAAGAAATATTGATATAATGTCTCAGCAGTTATACTCACTTGTTAAATCTTATGTTCTCTGTTATACTCCTTCTCTTTTTACTTTTTCTTTTGTGAAAAATAATATATAAACAAAAAAGCAATACATTTCAAAAAACACTGCAACAGTTAGTTGTAGAACAGATTTTAGATATTGGTATGGGTTACAATTCCACAATTTTAGCTTTTTACTTCTAGCTGTGCTAAGGTACTGGAGCCTAAAAGAAGTATCAATATAATGATTCAGCACTCTCACTCATTTGTTAAACCCAAACTTCTCTGTATAACTCCACCATCACCTTTGATCTTTCTCCCACTGTTTAGGGGTATTTGGGCTATGCTCGTTCTAACTTTTTCATCTTGGAAGGGGCTGTTGATAATAAGGGATAGGGGGATGGGACTAGATGATGTTCTGGGAACGCTGGCCCCACTGCATTTCAGGGCCCATCTGGAGATTGTAAGTTTCTGGAAAGTTATCCTAGTGCATGGAACCTTTGTAGAATCTTATATAATGCCCTGAATAGTCTTAATTGACTGATTTTTTAAAATCACAATGAAGACTACATCCAAACAATGTAGTCAGTTTCTAATTGCTGGAAAATGCAACTGAACAAATTCTCCACTAGAACCACCAGGGAAGCTCACAGCCCCTTCAACTCATTGATTTTACCTGAGAAAAACTCAAGTCAGATTTTGACCTGCAGAACTGGAAATAATAAATGTGTGTTGCTTTAAGTTAAGTCTGTGATAACTGATTACTATTGCAATAGAAAATTAATATTGTGCATACAATCCAAATCATCACTAGATCACAGCTGTCCTGCCATACTCTTAAGAGAGATGAGTGGAGTAGAGACAAACATGGCACTTTTTTTTTTTTACCAGAAACTGAAAACATTCCAATTGCCTATCATCTATAGAATGGCTTAATTTTGGCATATTCACTGTTTATGTCCATGTTGTCAGAATTACCTAACTTCATTTTCTTTCCACTTTTAGAATAAATTTTGGTCACAATCCTCCCTCTCTTTCTCACACTAAATATCACTTCATTGGTCTCCTGCAAAGACCCTGATTAAAAAGTCTGCCTGATGTTGAAAAGCCCTCTGGAGTCCAGATATTGTGGATTGGGTTTTTAGGTTACTTCACCATAGCAGTTTGTATGCCTTTTTTTCTTTAGAGAAGATGATAGCTTGTGTTCATATCCTTCAAATATTTCATAAAATGTCTCCCTGCTTTCTAACTTCTTACTGAACTACAAAAAAAATATCTGGGAAAGGTTTGTGGTTTAATCAATGAAATCTCTTTGCCCTCCCCTTCATGTTTATTTCTTCCTCTGAATTTGGCATCAGAAAATGTAGAAATTAATTTTGTATCCTACCACTTTGCTGAATGTGTTTATTAACTCAAGTAGCTTTGCTATAGATTTCTCAGGATTTTCCAAATATAGGATTGTGTCATCTGCAAATAACGAGAGTTTTCTTCTTCCTTTCCAATATGGATGCCTTTTCTTTCTTTTTCTTGCCTAATTGCTCTAGCTAGAACATCTAGCGAAATGTTGAATAGCAGAGGTGACGGTGGGTATCCTTGTCTCATTTCTGTTCTTAAGGGGAAGGCTTTCATTCTCCCAGTATTGAGTACAATGCTGGCTGTGAGTTTTTCATACATGCCCTTTGTCATATTGAAGAAGTTTCTTTTGATTCCTACCTTATAAAGGAATTTTGTTGAGTGCCTTTTCCACATCAATCAAGATAATCAAGTGATTATTCCCTTTCAATTTATTAATGTGTTGTATTACATTGATTTTCTTGTGTTGAACTGCACTTGCATGCCTGGAATAAACCACATTTTATCATGGGATATGAGTCTTTTAATATGTCATTGGTTTCATCTATATTCATTAGAGAGATTGGTCTGTAGTTTTCCTTTCTTTATAGTCTCTTTATCAGAATTTGCTATTAGACTGATGTTTACTTCATAATTTTATGAATTACTCAGTGTTCCCTTTTCTTCAATTTTTTTTTCAAGGGTTGAAGCAGGAATGGTGTTTGTTTTTCTGGTAATATTTAGAGAAATTTCCCTGTGAATCCATCTGGACCTGGACTTTTCTTTGTAGGGAGGCTTTGATGACTGATTCACTCTCTTTATTTGTGATTGGTTTGTTGAGATCTATTTCTTCTCGAGTCAGCATAGATTGCTTGTGCATTTCTAGAAAATTATCCACTTACCTAAGTTGTCTAGTTTGTTGGCATACATTTGTTCACAGTATCTTCTTACGATTTTCTTTAATTCTTTGGGGTTCATGGTAATGATTCCCCTCTCATTTCTAATTTTACTTCTTTGTATCTTCACTCTCTTTGACTTTTATTTCTCTTGCAATATCTTCTTTGACCCACTGATTATTTAAGAATGTGCTTTTTAACTGCCATATATTTATAAAAGTTCTGAATCTTTGGTGGTTATTTATATTCAACTTCATTACATTATGATCAAAGAAAATGCTTTGAATAATTTCAGTCTTTTCAAAATTATTAAGACAACTTTTGTGCTGCAGCATATACTCAATCTCTATTTCCTTATTGATCCTCTGTTTGATTGTTCTAGATAAAGAAGAGAGTGGTGTGTTGAAGTCTCCAACCATAATTGTAGAAATATCTGTTGCTCCCTTTAGTTTTGCTAGTGTTTGCATCATGCATTTTGGAGCTCCCCGATTGGGTTCATGGACACATTTATAGGCACAGTTATGAGTGTTACATCTTTTCTGTGAACTGCCCCTTCTATTAATATATAGTGTCCTTCCTTATTTCTTCTGACATCTTTACATTTGAAGTCTATTTTGTCTGATATTAGTGTAGCCACCTGAGCTTTCTTTTAGTTACTTCTTCTTTAGATAACTTATTCCATCCTTTAACTTTCAACCAGTTTGTATTTTTGAGTCAAGATGAGTCTCTTGTAAACAGAATATAGATGGGTCATATTTTAAAAATATTCCGCCAACTTGTTTGTTTTAACTGGGGTGTTCAATCCGTTAACAAAGTTATTACTGTAAAGGCAGTTTCTTTATTCAACCATAATATCCTTCGGTTTCTATTTTTCAGAACTATTTTTTCTCTCTCTTTTATCCTTTAAGCTAATCTTACTAACACTTTACAGTTATATGCCGTCCTCCAGACCTCTCTCTTCTATCTTTTCTTTAAGCTAGCAGAACTCCCTTTAGTATTTGTTTTTTTTTAAACATGGCAGGCACCGGGAATTGAACCTGGGTCTCTGGCATGGCAGGCGGCATGGCAGGTGAGAACTCTGCTGAGCCACCGTGGCCCACCTCCTTTAGTATTTCTTGCAGAGCAATCTCTTGTTAACATATTCTCTGATCATTTGTTTACCTGTGAAAATTTAAACTCCTCCTAACTTTTGAAGGACAGCTTTGCTTGATAATTCTTGGCTGGGAATTTTTTTCTTTCAGAATCTTAAATATATCATATCACTGCCTTCTCACTTCCATGGTTTGCAGGTGAGTAGTCAGTGTTAAATCTTATGTGATTTTCCTTGTATGTGGTGAGTTGCTTTTCTCTTGCTACTTTCAGAACTCTCACCTTGTCTCCAGCATTTGAAAATCTGATTAGTATGTGTCTTGGAATGGTTCTACTTGGATTTATTCTACTTGGCATTTGTTGGGCTTCCTTGAGTTGCATGTTTATGTCTTTTATAAGGATTGGGAAATTTTCCCCAATTATCTCCTCATATAATCTTCCTAGCACTTTACTTTTCTATTCTCCTTTTGGGACACCAATTCACATTTTTTCCATCTTTTTCATGTATTGTTCTTTTGTGCTTTCAGATTTAGTTGTTCTATCCCTTACTTCATTTATTCTTTCTTCTGCCTCTTCAAATCTGCTTTATGTGTCATATATATATATATATATATATATATTTTAACATGGGAAGGCACCAGTAACCAAACAGGGTCTCTGGTGTGGCAGGCAAGAACTCTGCCACTGAGCTACCATTGCCCGCCTGTCTCTAATATATTTTTAATTTTATCTCCAGTATCTTTCATTTCTGTATCATCTGCCATTTTTCTACTTATGCTTTCAAACTCTTCTGTATGTTCTTCTAGTGTCTTCTTGATATCCTTTACACCTTTAGCCAAATCATTGGGGTTATTTAGGGGATTTGTATGACCACCTTTGATTAGTTGCTCCAAATTCTGTCTTTCTTCCAGCTTTTTTATTTGGTAATTTGTCTTAACCACAACTTATTGCTTCTTCATGTGCTTTGTAATTTTTTGTTTGTTTTCTTGGCATTTACCTTGATAAGGGTATTTTCAAAGTAGATTTCCCTTGTTCGTCTAAGATTTTGTAATTGTGTGATTTTGCATTGACTATGTCCTTTGGCGGTTGGTTTATCAGTTAGTCCCAGCCAAACCAGGGCTGGGACCTCACGCAGGAGGTGCAACCCTTTTTGGAAGACCATTAGAAGTGAGTAGAAAAGCAGTTTGCCAGACTGCACTTTCCCTATTTTACCAGCAGATGGCACAGTTGGGCCACATCTGCCCCACAATCCTGCTTCTCCCCAACAGAGCAAGCCACTGGTCTGGGACCCAACCAGGCAAGAATCCAGTCAAGGCTGCAGTTCTGTGTGTGTGTGCTGTAAGGTGCCAACTCCAGGGATAAGCAGTGGGCACTGTGCAACATGACTTGAGACCCCACCTATGGGCCCAATTTCTGGTTATTTCCGTTCTCCCACTTGGAAAGACCTCAGATTGGGGACTGGGAGGTTCAACTTCTCCTGCCAGCAGCCAAACCAGGAGTTTTCCGCTTTTTCAGCCAGAAAACCCTGGTTTTATTTTAGGGCACTGCTTTGACAGTAGGGTTGCCTATATTTCTCCGGCAGAACAGGGCCAGATCCCCATGCATGAGCCTTGGATAGGGTTGGCTGAAGCTCTGAAAAGCCCTTTAACATTCCCTTGCACTTTCCAGTCTTCCCAGCAGATGGTACTGTTTGGTGACTTAATCATCCTCAGAAGCTGTTTATATCTTGAAACCCAGACAGTATCTGACTGCGCAGAGCTGAAACCAAATTCTGGCTCAATGTGGGGTTGTGTTCCCCACTTTACTTGTGGCAGAGGATTACCCAAGGTGCCCCAGTCTGCAGCTGTCTCCCAGGCAAGGATCAGACTAGTTGCTGCTGTTTCCCTCAAGGATGGGGGTTGGGCAACAGGATACAGGGCTGGAAACAGAGTATGTGTCTCCATTTTCTCAGACTCTTTGTCTCTTACAGACCTAGTCCTTGAAATACTTCCCCTGTCCCCCAGGTCTCCAAGCAGTTGATTTGGGTATTTTCTGCCTGGCTACTTGGCTACTGCTTCTATACCCTTTCTGAGCTGTGTGCGACTGAGTGAAGGGGAGGGGAGAAGACCAACCTTTCCAGGATCTGATATTTTCCTCTTTCTTTGATTCAGCAATTGTGGGCTGTTTCTCCAGTTTATACATTCCTCCAGAGTTCTGAGCTAGGGAGGGTTTTCCTTTTTTTTCACTGAATCTCTGTAGAGAGGTTTTTAGTAGCTTTTTGTGTTGCATGTTGATGATACCACTTGGTCTCTTATATTTGAAATCTCCTATTCCTTCCTCCTTCCTCCTAGTTTTCACTTCTGCAGCAATCAAATAAATACTTTTTATTTCTATACTAAGTCCATTGAACAACCTAGAGGACAGAACAGTGAGCATTCTTTGTATTCAAATGCTTTTAATTCTGACCCTGTAGTGAACGTCATTATTCATAAAGTTCATATCCCTCTAATTATTCTCAATTTTACTTAATCATTGAATTATCTTAGCAGTCATGTCTGTGAAGCAAATGCTTGTTACTGAGAAGAAACATTACTTATGCTCTCCTATACGTGCTTTAAGGAAGACCCTTTTGGCTTCCCTCAGCTACAGGCATCACCAGTTATGCTGTTTACACATTATTATAATTGCTATGTAATATCCCCTTTACAGCAACCATCTTAATAATTTTTGTTTAATTCATGTAATCATAATGTCTTAAAGGCAGGGTTTTTATTTATTTTGTTGCATCCTTTTTATTTGATTATTTGCAGTACATAGATGCTATAAACTGTTCTTTTAGAAAACAGAAGTGAATGAAAAGTTCTAGAGCAAGCATTTGATTGTGCTTATCTATCATTTTACACAACAATTGTATGATTTATGGAAGAGAGTTCCTATTATATTTTTTCATTTACAGCACATCATAATTTCTGGACTTTTTTTCTCAGCGAGCATTTTTTAATTCACTCTGCCATTGAAATATTTAACAGCTTTTTTGGGGTGCTACAATGTGTGGAAATAAACGTTAAATATCTATTCTCTAAAAGAAAGAAAAAATGATGATGTTATGACACCTACAGTGTTCCTCTCTTCTGACTATTTGATCACAAGAATATAGAAAGACTTGTGCAATGATTCAGATTCCTGGACCATAAAATTTTAAGACCATAAAATTGGAGGTAGAATAAGTTTTGGACAAATGAACTGTTCTTTACGGAGAAAAATAGTGCGTCACCATGGAAGTAGCTAGTTTTTCCCTAACTATTAATAAAACATCCAGGCCTTGTAGAATTGTATGGTTTTCTCTCTTGAGCTCAGCACACTAGAGGGCATAGAATGTTGTGGATTTACATTCTAATGATTTTTTGTTTTGTTTGTCAATTTGTTTCTCCCTTACTTTGAGGAGAGGTAAACACAGAGCAGTGTATTGAATATAAGAAGGTGTGAAAATCCATAGAAGTTCTAACATAAATATTCTTTTTCTTTTTAAGGGAATTGTTGCTGGGAGAATAACAATAGTAAAAGATGGAAAACAGAAACTAAAAGCACACAAACCTGTCTATTCTGTCTATTCCACTCCTTCCACTGATTCTAAAGGGTGATTCAGCGTTGTAAAGGATGCATTTCAGATTAAGACAATTTTGTGTACAAAGTTTCATTTGTAAATTGGCAATTATTGACCTGTAGGAGAAATTTTACTTTTGCACACTTTACCTTTCTCATTTATGCAAAGGTAAATACTATTTAGTAAAATATTTTAATTTATTTTATAAAATAAGAAAATGTATTTAATATCATATACTTAAATTATCTTGATACAAGGCCTAAATTAAGTTAAATGTATGAAAGTAAATATAGATACATGCATTCATGTATATATACATATATCCCTGCATGTATATATGCGTACACATTCTCAATATAAGGAAAGAGCTGTATATTAGGTGGAGAAATAGAGCAAAGATTAATTTGTATGAAGATTAGTGTTAATTTATGTCTCTGGGTTCATAAAATGTGACTGATGTAATAGCTTTTGTGAAATCATTTTAGAACATTAATAATTAGATTTTACTTTTGAGTGTTCTTGGAATACTGAGTAACACCTTAGAATTAGAAAGCCGAAAAAGCAAATTAGGAATCAACTCTTAAAATATTCAGTGTTTTGTGTATTATGAAGTGATTTTATATGCTCCATCTCATGTAATCTTTACAATTATAAGGGACTTAATCCTTATTTTAGAAAGAAGGGAAACATCACTTATTGAAGTTAAATGTGTCAGAAATGAAGAACTCTGGAATATGGTCCATTTACATGTGGTCTAGAGTTAATGATCCATTTGCACTTGTGAAGAAAAGAAAAAAAAGACAAAAAAGACATGATTACCTTCAAGAAGCAGAAATGTCTTTGTGTCTCTGCTCCCCCAAATATACATTATCTGAACTTGTAACCTGTAATATAGTACCTGGTCTAAGCATATTCTTACTCCAAGTAAATGGATTCATGCAACAAATGCTTTCATATCTGTCTTAATTTACTCAGCATAATATCTTCAAGTTTCATCCATGCTGTAGCAGGTGTCAGAATTTCATTTACTTTTACAGTTGAATAATGTTCGAATGTGTGTTTAAATAATCCATTTTGTTTATTCCAAGGGGTTGATGAATACTCAGGTTATTTCTACCTTTTGGCTATAAATAATGCTACAAACATTAGTGTACAAATATCTCCTGCTTTCAGTTCTCTGGGGTTTTTACATAGAAGTGGGTTTGTTAGGTGCTAAGATAATTCAATGAACAATTCTGAGAAATTGCTGAAATGATTTCCACATTGGCTGCATCAGTTTCTTTTTTTTTAAAAGAAATTAGTCATCCTAGTGGTTATGAGTGATATCGCCTTTTGATTTTGGTTTGTATTTCCCTGGTGAACAATGATGTTGAACACCTTTTTATATGTTTTTTGACAATTTGCATATTTTCTTGGAAAATTGTGTATCCAAGTCCTTTGCCCAATTTTCAATTACATTATTTGTCATTTTGCTGTTGTGTTGCAGCAGTTCCTTATACATTCTGGATAATAAACATTTTAAAATTATTTAATTATTAATTATTTTCTGATACTTTGAAGGTTATCTTTCATCCTCTTGTTAATGTTTATTATTGTATAAAATATTTTAATTGTGATGAAATCCATTTTATGTATGGTTCTGTTGTTTGGTCTTTGGATGTCATAGCTAACAAATCAATACTAAATTTAAAGTTATGAAAGTTTTTCCCCTCTATTTTATTATAAGAATTGCAGTTTTAGCTCTAATATTTAGGTCCTTTATTGATTTTTGAGTTAATGTTTTTATTTGATGTGATATAGAAATCTGTGTTCATTCCTTTGACTGTGGAAATCCAGTTATGCCGGACCAGTTTTTGGAATGACTATTCACTTGCATTGAGTAATTTGCCCACTTTGTCAAAAATCAATTGGCACTAGGTGTGTGGGTTTATATGGACTCTCATTTCTCCTCCATTCATCTATATGTCTTCATGCCAGCACTATTCTATTTTTACTAGTGCAACTTTGCAATAAGTTTTGAAATAAACAAGCATGGTTCTTCCAAATGTGTTCTCTTTTTCATGTTTTTCTTTTTCTTATACACGGCCTCATGCAATTCAACGAGTTTGAGGAACAGCTTTTCTGTTTTTGCTCTATTGGAATTTTAACAGGGTGTGCATTGAATCTGTAGAATGCTTTGGGTAGCATTGGCACCTTAAAAATAGTAAGTTCTTCCAATCCATTAAAAGGGTATGTCATTCCATTAATTCAGTTTTCTAATGTGTTTCAGCATTATATAAAGTTTTCAGTGTACAAGACTTTCATTTCTTGTTTAAATTTATTTATAATACTGTTATTTTAGATGCTCTTTAAAATGTAATTAATCTATGCACTTCACTTCGGATTATTTTTTACTGTTTACAGAAACACATGTGATTTTGTGAAGTTATTTTGTTCCCTGCAACTTTGATGAATTAATTTACTAACTATAGTAGCTTTCTCCTGGATCCTTTGGAATTTTCTACTATAATAGAGTTAAGTTCCTCATGCTACCTTCTGGATATTAGCTCTTCTATTCTTTAGTTCCTTAAAGTCTAAAATTAGCTATTGATTTGATATTTCTTTTCTTAATGTAGTCTTTAACTAATTTAAATTTCCACCTGAGCCCTGCCCTTGCTATATTCCAGAACTTTTGGTAAGCTATATTTTTGTTTCCATTCATTTTTACACATTTCTAATTTAACTTAGCATATATATATATATTTTGACCATTTGGTAGTTTAAGATTATCTTGTTTAATTTCCACATATATGTGATTTTTCATTTTGTTATTGGTTTATTACTTTCATTCTTTGTGGTTGCAGAGGATAATTCATATCTTTTCAAACTTTTTAAGTTTATTAAGACTTGTTTGATAATGTAGCATAAGTTGTATCTTGGAAAATATTCCATGTGCAGAAGAATATGTAATTTCCTATTGTTAGGTGGAGTATTCTATATATGTTTGATAGGTCAAGTTGCTTTATAATATTGTTTGAGGCCTCAATTTCTTATTGATATTTTCTCTAGCGCTATGCATTATTGTAATGATGTCTTGAAGTCTCCACCTATTACTGTAGTACTATTTCTCCCTTGACATACATCAATATTTATTTTGTATATGTGGTCCTACATTTGTTTGGTGGACTCTATACTTATAATTGTTATGACAATTATCAGCATATAATATCATTCCATGTCTCTCGTAATTTTTCTTACTCAAAGTCCATCTTGTACAGCATTAATACTGATGCTCCAGCTTTTTTTTTTTTAACATGGGCAGGCACCGGGAATCGAACCTGGGTCTCTGGTATGTCAAGCAAGAACTCTGCCTGCTGAGCCACCATGGCCCGCCCTCCAGCTCTCTTTTGGTAACAACATGCATGGAATATTTTCCATCCTTTCAATTTGTATCTATTGTGTCTGGGGACCTTAACCAATTCTCTCATACATAGTACATAATATGATAATTTGCTTTCATCTCTTATGTAAATCTCTGCCTCTTGATGTAGAATTTAATCAATTAATATTTAAAATAACAACTGATATGAAAGTTCTTTTTCTGCCAATTTTATTTTATCCCTTTATGTGTTTTACCTCCTTGTCCTGTATTTCCTTTACTGCTGTCTTCTATATTGTTTAGTTGATTTTTGTAGTGTTTGGTTTTGATTACCTTGGTATCCCTTTTGCATTTTTATGATTTATTATTAGTTGTTACTATGAGGTTTCAATTACAATACTATCCTACATGTATGTTTATTTAAATACCACTTTACTTTAATTTCTCTTCAAATACAGCTACCAGCTCACTTATGGTTGTTGTTTTCACAAATGACTTTACTCATTATAAGTGTCATAACAAGGATGCATAAATATTTGTACATTTGCATTTCAAATCATGTAGGAAATAAAATACAGAGTTACAAGAAAAAGTATAGCTTTACTGGCTTTTATATTTACCTTGAAATTACCTTTAAATAAATCTCTATGTTTTAATTCTCCTTTGAGTTATCATCAAATGTCCTTTCCTTTCAAGCTGAAGGATTTACTTAGCATTTCTTATGTGGCAAATCTACTAATGTTGAATACTCTCAGTTTTTCTTTTTCTGGGTATTTCTTAACATTCCTTTAAAAATTGAAATGCAATTTCGCCAGACATAAAATTCTAGGTTGATATTTTTCTTTCATAGGCTTAAATATGTCACCTCACTGTGATCTCACATCTATGGTTTCTGATTGGAATTATCTTTTAATCAAATAGGATTCATTGAATGTGATTACTTTTCCTTTGTTATTTTATGATTCTTTGTTTTTGATTTGGAAAATTTGCTTATGATGTAATTCAATGCTGAGTGTGTACTACTTGAATTTTGTGGAGTCTCTTGGATGTGCACATTCATGTCTTCCATCATTTAAAAAAATTCTTATGACTGTTTATTCAAATATTTTCTGTCCTTTTTGGCCTCTTTTCTCCTTCTGGGACTTCCATAATGCATATGCTGGTTCTTTTGAAGGTATTCTACAGTCTCTGTTTACTTCACTTTTTCCCTTTATATTTCTGATACTCTGACTAGTGAATCTTAATTTTCCCATCTTCAAGTTCACTGACACTTCCTCTTTGCTCAACTTTGCTGTTGAACTACAATACTGATTTAGTTATTGGTGTTAATTCAATTCAAGCTCCAGAATTTTATTTGGTTCATTTTCATGACTTCCAAATCCTTATTAATATTCTCAGTTTCTTCTTGAATTGTTTTCCTTATTTGTCAATTGTTTTCTTCAGATACTTAATCAAATTCAAAAGTTGCTTTAAATTTTGTGTTTCTTTCTAGGAAATTTACTGATTTGGCTTACTCTGGTACAGTTTATGTCAATTTATTTTTTCACTTTGAATGGGACATCTTTTTCTGTTTCTTTGAATGATTTGTGATTTTTTAAAAATTTCTGCTCCTGGGTTTGATGCTAACAGGTAATATTTACTTACAGCCATCCACTAGTTTAATGACTGCTTCAAACTGTTTTTGCAGAGAGAGAGAAAGGAAAGAGGGAAGGAAAGAAGGAAAAAAAAGAAAGGAAAAGAAAGAAAGAAAAGGAAAGATCCATCCTAGGTGAAGAAAACAAGTGAGGAAAAAGTGGGAAGCATTGATCTTATCAAGGCTAGACTATTTGCCACTAGAAAAAATTCTCTTCATAATTGACTGACATTACAATCTTCTCAGATAAATTTGATGACCTAAGAAAAGATATTTTATGGAGCAAACATAACTTTAATAATGCAATGTTTAATATTTTAAAAGGATCCTTAAACCCTTATTGGGTTAAATGTGTCATTTGAAAAAACCTTAGGAAGTCATACAAATCCTCTGCATTATAAATGTTAATCTCTGATAGCTCAGGAATCTTGGATCCAAAGTTGTCTTGTGAGGACTCATTAGATTTCAGGATTGCATGTACACTGTAACTTCAGTAGGACATTTTCTCATCTAACTCTTCCATAAAACAAAGACAGTATGTCTACATTATTCCTCACGCTAGAAATTTTCTTAAACTTCAGTTATAAAAAATTTTTATTTATCTTGATTTGGTGAAGTAGATGGCACAACTTCTCTAGAGATGAAGTCCAGTAGAAATGGTTATTTTATATATTAATATCATGAGGACCCCTAATTTTGCCTCTTTTTTGGGAAAGTGTTTACAGATGTCTTGAAAGTGTGTGTAAGATAGAGATAGAGATGAGAGAGAGAGGGAGAGAGAGAGGGAGAGAGGGAGAGAGAGAATGTTTTCCATGAATGTAGCCAATGTACTACAAACCTTAGGATTTTTCTTGTTTGTTTATCACAAAAGCAGACATATATCAGTTTCATGGTTAATTTATCCACTTAATATGCCTACTGCAGATGCCAAACCACAAAACAAAGTGGTCCTTGCCAAATTACTTTTTAAATTGTGTGTATGAAAATCTAATTATCATCAGCTAAGTGATTTTAAAATCATTCAGAAGGAAACAGCGGATTTTTTAGCATGAGGACTAAATATTCCCAGATGAAACATGTCAATAATCAATGATGCCAACATTTTTTAATAGAACATATCATTGTTTAGATATCTATGCTAGGTATCTCCTCCTCACTACTAAATTGTGTACTGCTGTATTCCCAGGGATCATATCACTGTCTGAAGTGCAGTAAGTGCTTAATAAATGTTAGCTGAAGGAATAACTGCTGAATACATTTTGGAAATAATTTTACCTGAGGATGGTTGATGCTACCCACAAATGAAATGTTCTGTAGTTCCTTCATTGGCATTATTTCAAAGCCCAATTTGTGGTCTTGTAAAACAGTGCTCTCACATTTCCCAGGTAAAGTAGTGTAAATACCACTTCTATGCAGTTGTCTGAAAATATCTTCATTTAAACATATTTTTACTGTCAATTTGTGTTAAGGTATCAATTTCATAGTCTTATGTGTTTTGGTCTCCAGTATCTTAGAGCAACTGGAGGTAAAGATCTAAAATTGTGGAATTGTAACCTGTACCAAACTCTGAAATCTGTTCTACAACTAATTGCTGTGCTGTGCTTTGAAATTTATTGCTTTTTTGTATATATGTTATTTCTCACACAAGAAAGGAAAAAAAAGGTCAGGAAAAGGTGTGCTGGATTTGACAAACGTCTTTTTTGCATCAATTGGGATAATATTCTTTTTTCTTTTATCGTGTTAATGTGGCGTGTTACATTAATCGATTTTCTTATGTTGAACCAACCTTCCATAACAGGGATAAATCTCACTTGATCATGGTTTATAATTATTTTACTATATTTATGGACTCAGCTAGTATATTTTTGAAGATTTTGCATCTGTATTTATAAGAGATATTGGTCTGCAGTTTTTTTGTGTGGTATCTTTAACTGGCTTTGGTTTGAGAGTCATGTTGGGCTTTTAGAATAAATTAGGAAATGTTCTCTCCTTTTCAGTCTTTTTGAAGCATTTGAGCAGAATTGAAGTTGAGTCTTTTGGAGATATAGAGTAAAATTCATCTGTGAAGCCATCTGGTCCTGTGATTTTCTTTTTTGGAAGGTTATTGAGTACTTATTCAAACTCATTACTAGTATATGTATTGTTGAGTTCTATTTCTTCTTGAGTCAATGTTGGCAGTTGAGTATTTCTAAGAAATTACCCATTTAATCTAAGTTATCTAATTTATTAGCATACCTTTGTGCATCATGTCCTCTTATAGTCCTTCTTTATTTCATCAGGTTTGGTAGCAATATTCCCCTTTAAATTTCTGGAAAGTTTGTCAATTTTGTTATCTTTTCATAGAACTGGCTTTAGTTCTGATTCTTCTGTCTATTGCTCTTTGTTGTTGTTGTACTTACCACACCCCTAATCTTTGTTATTTCCTTCCTTCTGCTCCCTTTGTGATCAGTTTTGTCTTTTCTCTTCTAGTTCTTCCAGTTTTGAGGTTATATCTCTGTTTTGATGTCTTTCTTCTTTTTAAATGTAAGCATGTAAAGCTAAAAAACTCACTCTCGGCACTGTTTTTGTTGCATGCTATAAGTATCAGTATGCTGATACTGATATTTCCTAATTTTTATTAGGATAGCCTCTTTAACTTATTGGTTGTTTAACAGTGGTGTGCTGGTTTGAAATGACGATTGTACCTTAGAAAAGCCATGTTTCAATCCTAATCCAATTTTGTAAAGGCGGCCATTTCTTCCAATCCTTATTCAGTATTGTATGTTTGAAACTGTAATTAGATCATCTCCCTGGAGATGTGATTTGATCAAGAGTGGTTGTTAAGCTGGATTAGGTGGAGGCGTGTTTCCACCCAACAAACTTGATTAGTTAGTTGAAACCCTATAAAGAAGAATGATAAGAGAGAAAGCCAGGAGATTTCTGAAAGAGCAGAGAATGACATAGCCACACGAAGCAGAGAGTCTACCAGCCAGCAACCTTTGGAGATGAAGAAGGAAAATGCCTCCTGGGGAGCTTCATGAAACAGGAAGCCAGGAGATAAAGCTAGCAGATGACGCTGTGTTCACCACGTGCCTTTCCAGATAAGCAAGAAACCCTGACCATGTTTGCCATGTGCCTTTTCACTTGAGAGAGAAACCCTGAACTTCATCAGCCTTCTTGAACGAAGGTATCTTTCCCTGGATGTCTTAGATTGGACATTTTTATAAACTTGTTTTAATTGGAACATTTTCTTGGCCTTAAAACTGCAAACTAACAACTTATTAAATTCCCCCTTTTAAAAGCCATTTCGTTTCTGGCATATTGTATTCTGGCAGCTAACAAACTAGAACAGATTTTGGTGCCAGGAGTAGGGTGCTGCTGCTGTTTGCAAATACCAAGCGTATTGGAATGGCTTTTTAAATGGATAAGGGGAAGATTTTGGAGGACTTGTGAAGCACTTGATACAGAAGGCCTAAAATGCTTTGAAGAGACTGTTGGTAGAAATGTGGGCTCTAAAGATACTTCTGATGAGCCCTTAGGTAGAAATGAGGCATGAATCATTGCAAACTGGAAGGAAGGCGAACCTTGTTTTAAAATAACAGATAATCTGACAAAATCGACTAATGCCTTTGGCTGGAAGGCAGAGTTTAAAAGCCATGAACTTGGATATTTAGCAGAAGAGATCTCCAAATTAAATGTGGAAAGTGCAGCCTGGTTTCTCCTCACAGCTTATAGTGAAATGCGACAAGAAAGAGATAAGCTGAGAACTGAACTCTCGTGTACAAAGAAACCACAAACTGATGTTCTGGAAAATTCTGGGCTTCCAAGAGGGGAGACCCCAGAGAGTGGTGCCCTACGTGAGGGGCATGTGAGGTAAAATAGAATTTAAATGTAAAATCTAGAGTTTAAATGTAAAAGCACCATAAGAGACAAAGAAGGACTCTACATATTAATAAATGGAACAGTTCACCAAGAGGAAATAACAATCATAAATGTTTATGTTCCTAGTCAAAGAGCTCCAAAGTACATGAGTTAAACATTAGCAAAACTGAAGGGAGATATAGACATTTCAACAATAACAGTGACAGACTTCAATACACTACTCTCCTCTGTAAATGGAACAACCAGGCAGAAAATCAGCAAGAAAACAGAGAACTTAAACAACTTGATAAATGAATTAGACATAACAGACATATGTCGATCATTACACCTCAAAACACCCAATAGACATTCTTCTATTGTGCTCATGGAAAATTCTCCAGGATAGATACTGGCACACAAAACAGATCTTTATAAATTTTAAAAAGATTGAAATTATTCAAAGCACTTTCTCTGACCACAACAGGGTGAAACTGCAAATCAATAATCACCAAAGAACAAGAATTTTCACAAATATATGGTGATTAAACAGCACACTCTTAAATAATCAGTAGATGAAAGAAGAAATTGCTAGAGAAATCAGTAAATATCTGGAGATGAATGACAATAAGATTGCAACATATCAGAACTTGTGGGATGCAGCAAAGGTAGTAGTGAGAGGGAAATTTATATTAAGAAACAAGAACATTTGGTTCCTGGTGCCTGCCCATGTGAAAAAAAAAAAAACGAACAAAGATGAAACTATACACCTGGAGAATTTAGAGAAAGAATAGCAAACTAACCTGAAAGCAAATAAAAGAAGATAATTCATAAATAAATTAACTTGAGAAAAATAGAAAGAATGAACAAAACCAAAAGTTGGTTCTTTGAGAGAATCAATAAAATCAATGGATGTGTAGCCAGACTTAAAAAGAAAAAGAGAGGGGATGCAAATAAACAAAATCAGAAGTAAGAGGGTGATCATAACCATGAATCTGGAAGAAATTGAAAAAATCTTAAGATAATAGTATGAACAACTATATACCAACAAACTAGACAACTTAAATGAAATGGGCAAATTTCTAGAGAGATATGAACCACCTAAACTGAGTCACGAAGAAATAAAAGATCTCAACAAACCAATTACAAGTAAAGAGATTAAATCAGTCACCAAAAACCTTCACAGGGGAATTTAATCAAATACACAAAAAGAACTAAGATCAATCAAAGTCTTACAAAAATTTGAAGGAAAAGGAAACCTATTAAACTCATTTTATGAACCTAACATCACTCTAATATCAAAACTGGATTAAAATGCTACAAGAAAGGAATACTACAGACCAATCTCCATAATGAACATAAATGCAGAAATTCTCAACAAAATACTAGCAAATAGAATCCAAACCCACATTAAAATAATTTTACATCATGATGAAGATGGGTTTATACCAGGTATGCAAGGCTGGTTCAACACAAGAAAATCAATAAATACAATACAGCACATTAACAAGTCAAAAGGGAAAAACATCACATGATCATATAGATTGATGCTAAAAAGCATTCGACAAAATTCAGCATCCCTTCCCGATAAAAACATTTCCAAATATAGGAATTGAAGGAAACTTTCCCAATATCATAAAGGGCATATATGAAAAACTGAAACCCAGCATCATACTCAATGATGGAAAGACTGAAAATATTCCTCCTAAGATCAGCAATGAGGCAAGGATGCTCATTGTGACTGTTATTCAGCATTGTAATAGAATTCCTAGCTGGAGTGATTAGACAAAAGAAAGAAAAGACATCCAAATTGAAAAGGAAGAAGTAAAAGTTTCATTATTTACAGATAACATGATTCTATACTTAGAAAACCCTGAGAATTCTATAACAAAGCTACTTGAGTTAATAAACAAATTCAGCAAAGGGGCAGGATAGAAGATTAATATGAAAAAATCGGTAATGTTTCTATCCACAAGCAATGAGCTATCTGAAATGACAAGGAAAAATTCCATTCAAAATATTGACCAAAAGAATCAGATATCTAAGAATAAGCCTAAATAAGGATGCCAAGGACTTGAACATAGGAAATTACAAGACATTGCTAAAAGAAATAAAAAATGACCTAAATAGATGAACAGATGTTCCATGCTCATGAGTTGGATGATTAAATTTTATCAAGATATCAATTCTACCCAACATGATTTACAGCTTCAATGCAATCCCAAACAAAATCCCAAAAACCTACTTTGAAGACTTGGAAGAGCTGGTCATCAAATTTTGGGGGGAGGAAAAGAGACTACAAATAGCTAAAGATACCCTAAAAAAGAAGAGCAAAGTGTGAGGATTATCATTTCCTGACTTTAAAGCTTACTATAAAGCCACAGTGGTCAAAACTGCATGGTACTGGCACTAAGATAGACCAACCAGTGGAATAGATGCAACATTGTGTGCCTCCAGCATGTTTTTCATTTGTTCAACAGTGTCTTTACTATCTGTGATATCTGCTGTTTTTCTAGTTATTCTTTCAAGTTCCCCTTTCTGCTCTTCTCTGTGTCCTTGATCTCCTTTAGGTCATTTGCTATCCCTCTTATTTCATTAAGTAGAGTCATATGAATATCTTTGCTTAGTTTTTCCAATGCCTGTGGCTCTTCTGGTGTTCTAATTTGTTCATTAGGTAGGCGATATCTGTCTGCATTGTGATATGCCCAGTGATCTGCTGCCTTCCTGGCATGTAACCATCTTGATTGACTTATTTGTTGAGTTGATTTCTTTCAGTCGTCTAAGGCCTTGTGTGTGTGGGATGGTTGTACAACAGGGAGCAGGACACAGCATGTGGCACTCAGTGTGGAGATTTGTTTCAGGGCAGGTGTGGATGCAGTTTGGGGATGTTATGCTGAAGCTGTGAATGTGGCTGTCTTGCAGACAGAGAGGATGTAGCTGTGCAAGTGCACCGGTCCTGGGGTTGTAAACCTGGTGAGCGCTGGTTTAAGGCATGGGGCCCCTTGTGTACAGCCGTAGAGCTACAGCAACAGGTTAGCTTTACACCTGTGTGGATAAGGGTCAGATGTAACCCGGCTGCACAGGTCACACTTTCTCATAGCTGGGAAGGGAGGCTGAGGGCTGTGCACATGGGCGGGTCTAGGACGGCTATAAAGTGTGGGTCCCAGAGCTGAATTATGTGATTGGGTGCCCGTGTGCATGTGTGGGCCTGGTAGTGCCATAAACAAATGCACAGAGCTCAGGCACGGTGTGGTGAACCTGTCAGAAATGATGGGCTGGGGTCGGGTGTAGCCTAGGTATAGAGGTTGGTGTCAGCACACTCTATGCACTGGCAACAAACTGCAGGGAACAGGAAGTGGGAGGGATGCTGAGGAGGCATGCAGGAGAGGTGAGTTGGGCTGCACATAGGGTGGGGGTGAGGGCAAGTTATTTGCACTGGGGGCTGGGCAGGTGGGGGCATCTGAGGTGCAGGAAATGGGAGCAGGTGATAGGGTTTGGGTTCGTTTGGTGTGGGGTGAGTCACGGGTCATGGGGCTGTGCAGGAGAGGGTAGCGCACCCAAGGAATGCAGCCTGGCTTATTCCCTGGTCCTGTGTTCCTGTCCGCGCACTCCCATCGGCTCGATGCCTTCGCAGCAGCCTCCAGCTTTCTGCCTCTCAGTTCCTCTGCCTCTGCAGAAAGGGCTGCCCCAGGTGGCGCAGAAGCTCTCTCAGGTCAGCTGCACTCCTGAGTCACCACCGCAGTTGCCCTCCTGTCCCTTATCTAATTCTTCCATGGAGCAGGGCTCATCTACGCTCATCTAGTCAGCCATCTTCCTGGAAGCCCAGCATTGAACCATTTGGTTTATTTTTTCTTTGTGTGACCTATTCACATGACCCCAAGGACAAATGTTCCAAACCAGGTCTGTTCAGTGATACAGGGCTTCCTTGAACCTCTCAGAGATTTTGTAGTTAATTTTAACTGACAGCTGTTGTATTATTTTATAATACATTTTTCTCAATAAAGTTAACTTGAAGCTGTTTTTAGTGTAGAATAAGAAATAAGAACTCTGCATGTCCCTTTCCCCTTCATCCATTCAGAATAGTTTCTGATGGCAGAGAATGAACTTTCCCACAAAGCCATGCATTTTCAACAGGTGGACTGGTAACAAAGAATTTGGATCCCAAGAAAGATTATGAGAAGTGCAGCAGCCACCAAAATCTGGCGAGAAGTTACGGTAATGAATTCTGTAAACTCTTGACATTTTATCTGTCTCTTTCCTAGGTTTGCCTTTAAAAATTAGAGGCGAGTTGTCCAATTTATGATACCCCAAAATGTATAAATTTTTAACTTTTTTTAATTGTGAACTCAAAAATGTATAAGCGAAGAAAGGAGAAAGCAATATTTTCAAAGCAGTCTTCAAGAAGTAGTTATAGGCCAGATCCTAGAGTTTGTCAGGGCTACCATATGACCTCAGATGTTACTGTGGGAACTGCTGTCACTGAGCTGGAATCCTTAAACACAATTGCAGATGATGGGATCCTGAGTTGGCAGAAGCCAGGTGACCGCACTTAATCACCAAAGGCAGGGTGGATGTGGCTACTCCAATCGACAGCAGACTCAAAGCAGGATCCGAACAATCGGATCCGCAGAAATTTGTGGCATTGGCTAGTCAATCATGGGCTACTTAGGAGTACAATAAATGGGCAGTCTACTGAATTCTTGTTCGAGCTGCATAAAGAAAAGCATTCCAGGTCAAGTGAACAGAAGTCTAGCATGAATTACCAAAACATAGAGTCACAGCCCCTTAGTCAATTTACAGACTTGAGACAATTTATAGACCTCGAGCCCCTTGATGAAGGGGAGGCCAGGTCTCTTTGGGGGAGAAACCTGTTACACTGTCAGAAATTGATACTATTAATCTTCCTCCAAGGCTTCCCCAAGGAGACTGATGGCCTTGGCCCAGGGCAACGGCACACTGGGGAAAAGGAAATGATCAGCTCTTTCGGGGATTATTAGACACTGGTTCAGAAGTGACATTAATTCCAGGTCACCCAAAACGTCACTCTGGTCCACCAGTCGGAGTTGGGGCTCAGGGGACCAGGTGATCAATGGAGTTTTAGCTCAGGTCTGCCTCACAGTGGGTCCAGTGGACCCCCAGACCCATTCTGTAGTTATTTCCCCTGTTCCAGGATGCATAATTGGAATAAAAATACTGAGCAACTGCCTGAAACGCCACATTGGCTCTCTGACTGGCGCAGTGAGGGCTGTTATGGTGGGAAAGGTGAAGTGGAAGCAACTAGAACTGCCCTACCTAGAAAACGTGACTCACAATTAATCCTGGATTCCTGAAGGGATTGCAGAGATGACTGCCACTCTTAGGGACTTGAAGGATGCAGGGCTGGTGATTCCCACTACATCCAAATTCCACTCTCATATTTTGCCTGTGCAGAAAACAGATGGGTCTTGGAGGATGACAGTGGTTCATCGTAAGCTCACCCGGTGCTAACTCCAATTGTAGCTGCTGTTTCAGATGGGATGTCATTGCTTGAGCAAAGCAATACATCCCCTGGTACCATGCAGCTATTGATCTGGTAAATGCTTTTCTTCTCAATAGTTGTTAGTAAGGACCACCAGAAATTGGGTTTTATTCTTTTTGGAGTTTGTTGGGCTTCTTTGACTTAAATATTTATGTGCTTTATCAGGGTTGGGAAGTTTTCCCCCATTATATCCTTGACTACTCTTCCTAGCCCTTTACTTCTCTCTTCCATTCTGGGACACCGATCAGTCTTAGATTTGTATGCTTTGTTTGGTCTATCATTTCCCTGAGATCCAGTAAAAGTTTTTTCCATCTTTTTTTTGCCATTTGCTGTTATGAGTCATTGAAACCAATTATCTTGTCCTCTATATCACTTGTTCTTTCTTCTGTCTCTTCAAATGTAATGTTGTGTGCCTCCAGCATGTTTTTCATTTGTTCAACAGTGTCTTTACTATCTGTGATATCTGCTGTTTTCTAGTTATTCTTTCAAGTTCCCTTTCTGCTCTTCTCTGTGTTCTTGATCTCCTTTAGGTCATTTGCTATCCCTCTTATTTCATTAAGTAGAGTCATATGAATATCTTTGCTTAGTTTTTCCAATGCCTGTGGCTCTTCTTGTGTTCTAATTTGTTCATTAGGTAGGCGATATCTGTCTGCATTGTGATATGCCCAGTGATCTTCTGCTGCCTTCCTGGCATGTAACCATCTTGATTGACTTATTTGTTGAGTTGATTTCTTTCAGTCGTCTAAGGCCTTGTGTGTGTGGGATGGTTGTACAACAGGGAGCAGGACACAGCATGTGGCACTCAGTGTGGAGATTTGTTTCAGGGCAGGTGTGGATGCAGTTTGGGGATGTTATGCTGAAGCTGTGAATGTGGCTGTCTTGCAGACAGAGAGGATGTAGCTGTGCAAGTGCACCTGTCCTGGGGTTGTAAACCTGGTGAGCACTGGTTTAAGGCATGGGGCCCCTTGTGTACAGCCATAGAGCTGCAGCAACAGGTTAGCTTTACACCTGTGTGGATAAGGATCAGATGTGACCCGGCTGCACAGGTCACACTTTCCCATAGCTGGGAAGGGAGGCTGAGGGCTGTGCACATGGGCAGATCTAGGACAGCTAAAAAGTGTCGGTTCCAGAGCTGAATGATGTGATTGGGTGCCCGTGTGCATGTGTGGGCCTGGGAGTGCCATAAACAAATGCACAGAGTTCAGACAGGGTGTGGTGAGCCTGTCAGAAATGATGGGCTGGACTCGGGTGTAGCCTAGGTATAGAGGATGGTGTCTGCACACTCTATGCACTGGCAACAAGCTGCAGGGAACAGGAAGTGGGAGGGATGCTGAGGAGGCATGCAGGAGAGGTGAGTTGGGCTGCACATGGGGTGGGGTGAGGGCAAGTTATTTGCACTGGGGCTGGCGGGTGGGGGCATCTGAGGCACAGGAAATGGGAGCAGGTGATAGGGTTTGGGTTCGTTTGGTGTGGGTGAGTCACCGGTCATGGGGCTGTGCAGGAGAGGGTAGCACACCCAAGGAATGCAGCCTGGCTTACTCCCTGGTCCTGTGTTCCTGTCCGTGCACTCCCATCGGCTCGATGCCTTCGCAGCAGCCTCCAGCTTTCTGCCTCTCATTTCCTCTGCCTCTGCAGAAAGGGCTGCCCCAGGTGGCGCAGAAGCTCTCTCAGGTCAGCTGCACTCCTGAGTCACCACCGCAGTTGCCCTCCTGTCCCTTATCTAATTCTTCCATGGAGCAGGGCTCATCTCACGCTCATCTAGTCAGCCATCTTCCTGGAAGCCCAGCATTGAACCATTTGGTTTATTTTTTCTTTGTGTGACCTATTCACATGGCCCCAAGGACAAATGTTCCAAACCAGGTCTGTTCAGTGATACAGGGCTTCCTTGAACCTCTCAGAGATTTTGTAGTTAATTTTAACTGACAGCTGTTGTATTATTTTATAATACATTTTTCTCAATAAAGTTAACTTGAAGCTGTTTTAGTGTAGAATAAGAAATAAGAACTCTGCATGTCCCTTTCCCCTTCATCATTCAGAATAGTTTCTGATGGCAGAGAATGAACTTTCCCACAAAGCCATGCATTTTCAACAGGTGGACTGGTAACAAAGAATTTGGATCCCAAGAAAGATTATGAGAAGGTGCAGCAGCCACCAAAATCTGGCGAGAAGTACGGTAATGAATTCTGTAAACTCTTGACATTTTATCTGTCTCTTTCCTAGGTTTGCCTTTAAAAATTAGAGGCGAGTTGTCCAATTTATGATACCCCAAAATGTATAAATTTTTAACTTTTTTTAATTGTGAACTGTAAAATGTATAAGCAAAGAAAGAGAAAAGCAATATTTTCAAAGCAGTCTTCAAGAAGTAGTTATAGGCCAGATCCCAGAGTTGTCAGGGCTACCATATGACCTCAGATGTTACTGTGGGAACTGCTGTCACTGAGCTGGAATCCTTAAACACAATTGCAGATGATGGGATCCTGAGTTGGCAGAAGCCAGGTGACCGCACTTAATCACCAAAGGCAGGGTGATGTGGCTACTCCAATCGACAGTAGACTCAAAGCAGGAATCAGAACAATCTGATCCGCAGAAATTTGTGGCATTGGCTAGTCAATCATGGGCTACTTAGGAGTACAATAAATGGGCAGTCTACTGAATTCTTGTTCGAGCTGCATAAACAAAAGCATTCCAGGTCAAGTGAACAGAAGTCTAGCATGAATTACCAAAACATAGAGTCACAGCCCCTTAGTCAATCTCCAGACTTGAGACAATTTATAGACCTCGAGCCCCTTGATGAAGGGGAGGCCAGGTCTCTTTGTGGGAGAAACCTGTTACACTGTCAGAAATTGATACTATTAATCTTCCTCCAAGGCTTCCCCAAGGAGACTGATGGCCTTGGCCCAGGGCAACGGCACACTGGGGAAAAGGAAATGATCAGCTCTTTCGGGGATTATTAGACACTGGTTCAGAAGTGACATTAATTCCAGGTCACCCAAAACGTCACTCTGGTCCACCAGTCGGAGTTGGGGCTCAGGGGGACCAGGTGATCAATGGAGTTTTAGCTCAGGTCTGCCTCACAGTGGGTCCAGTGGACCCCAGACCCATTCTGTAGTTATTTCCCCTGTTCCAGGATGCATAATTGGAATAAAAATACTGAGCAACTGCCTGAAACGCCACATTGGCTCTCTGACTGGTGCAGTGAGGGCTGTTATGGTGGGAAAGGTGAAGTGGAAGCAACTAGAACTGCCCTACCTAGAAAAACGTGACTCACAATTAATCCTGGATTCCTGAAGGATTGCAGAGATGACTGCCACTCTTAGGGACTTGAAGGATGCAGGGCTGGTGATTCCCACTACATCCAAATTCCACTCTCATATTTTGCCTGTGCAGAAAACAGATGGGTCTTGGAGGATGACAGTGGTTCATCGTAAGCTCAACCTGGTGCTAACTCCAATTGTAGCTGCTGTTTCAGATGGGATGTCATTGCCTTAGCAAAGCAATACATCCCCTGGTACTATGCAGCTATTGATCTGGTAAAAGCTTTTCTTCTCAAAAGTTGTTAGTAAGGATCACCAGAAATTGGGGTTTATTCTTTTTGGAGATTGTTGGGCTTTTTTGACTTAAATATTTATGTGCTTTATCAGGGTTGGGAAGTTTTCCCCCATTATATCCTTGACTACTCTTCCTAGCCCTTTACTGCTCTCTTCCATTCTGGGACACCGATCAGTCTTAGATTTGTATGCTTTGTTTGGTCTATCATTTCCCTGAGATCCAGTAAAAGTTTTTTCCATCTTTTTTTTTGCCATTTGCTGTTATGAGTCATTGAAACCAATTATCTTGTCCTCTATATCTCTTGTTCTTTCTTCTGTCTCTTCAAATGTAACCTTGTCTGTCTCTAGCATGTTTTTCATTTGTTCAACAGTGTCTTTACTATCTGTGATATCTGCTGATTTTCTTGTTATTCTTTCAAGTTCCCCTTTCTGCTCTTCTCTGTGTTCTTGATCTCCTTTAGGTCATTTGCTATCCCTCTTATTTCATTAAGTAGAGTCATATGAATATCTTTGCTTAGTTTTTCCAATGCCTGTGGCTCTTCTGGTGTTCTAATTTGTTCATTAGGAAGGCAATATCTGTCTGCATTGTGATATGCCCAGTGATCTTCTGCTGCCTTCCTGTCATGTAACCATCTTGAATGACTTATTTGTTGAGTTGATTTCTTTCAGTCATCTAAAGCCTTGTGTGTGGGTGATGGTTGTACAGCAGGGAGCAGGACACAGCATGTGGCACTCAGTGTGGAGATTTGTTTCAGGGCAGGTGTGGATGCAGTTTGGGGATGTTATGCTGAAGCTGTGAATGTGGCTGTCTTGCAGACAGAGAGGATGTAGCTGTGCAAGTGCACCGGTCCTGGGGTTGTAAACCTGGTGAGCTCTGGTTTAAGGCATGGGGTCCCTTGTGTACAGCTGTAGAGCTGCAGCAACAGGTTAGTTTTACCCCTTTGTGGATAAGGATCAGATGTTACACGACTGCACAGGTCACACTTTCTCATAGCTGGGAAGGGATGCTGAGGGCTGTGCACATGGGCGGTTCTAGGACGGCTAAAATGGGTAATAATCTCAGAGAGGCTGTCCCACCTCAGTTTCAGGAATTATTTGACCTAGGAATGCTTTTGGAATTACAGGTTTCAGGAAAGCAAACTTAGTACAGGAAACTTTTATATAGCCTCAGTTTGAGCCCTAGGTGTTCTGAAGATTTAGCAGGGGTGGTTTTAGTTGGGATTTAACAAACCATGGCAATTAGCACTATCTAAATGAAGCTTCCGTAAGTTTCCCCTCCAGAATAGCCTTTTGACAGGATTAATCTCCATTAGCAATGATGCCTTATTTTGAATGCTTCTTTTCCTCGTTTTGGTCAGGAAGGTGGTGCCAATCCCACTATGCCCAGTCCATGCTCTTCATGAGGCGTCATGCCCCACGTTGTCAGGGAGACTTTTGCCCCTGGATGTCATGTCCCACATGTAGAGTGAAGGGTAATGGTGTTCCTTCAGAGTTGGGCTTAGAAAGAGGCCACAGCTGAGCAACAAAAGAGGTTTCTTGGGAACAACTCTTAGGCCTCTTGATAGGTAGTCTTTTCTTCTCCACTGCAGAATAATTTCATGAGGGCAATCCCCAAAATCTAGAGCTTGGTCTATTTTCTTGGGATTTCCCAATGGTTGAGAGGGAACCCAGGGTTTCCCAGATGGAAAGGTTAATAGTTCCATTTTTTTCTTTGTACCCTCCAGGGACTGCACCAATACTTTGAAGTTATCAGCCCAGCATAATCTGAGATATATCCAGGTATTACTTTAAGCTTTACAGAATTACATCATCTTGTTCCTTTTCTAGGCTCCAGGAATTTGGTTTGTTTAAATGAACTATCCAGACAGGTTGATTTATATTTTTGTTACAGAATATTTTTGTTCTAGACATAATAAACCTCTCTGCTTTTGGTCTCCATTAGCAGCTGAAGATTTAGAGTACATGCACTATCATCTTTTACCCTGTATTCTGGTTTACCAGATTGGCTTCATTTTTTAAACTCTAATTGAGGCCTGATCTCTTTCTCAGTTACTTTGTCATTTTAGGTCGCTATGCTCACTTTCAAGGCTGCAGCACTGCATTTCTGGGTCTTAGGTGTCACACAGTCACTAAAATTTGGAGGGAAATGCCAGTTGACCCACACACAGCTCAGTATCTCAGAATCTAGAAATCTACTTACAACTTCACTAAGTGTGTCTGCTAGAAGGGCTTACAATCAAGTCTCTGATTTTCATATAAGTATTTTCTGAAAGAGATCTTAACATATTTGTTCTTTTGTATTTACCTTATTTTGCACAACACCTTGTCCCCAAGATTTATTCAGCTTGCTGTGTGCCTCTAGACATCTTTTCGTAGTGGCACCATGTTCCATCATACAAACGTATCATAGTTCACAATTCTGCTTCTCAATCATTGCACCCTTCAGCCCCTGCCATCTTCTGACCTCATGGATACTGTTCCAAAGAAACAAATGATGTCTTTCAGCATCCTTGCTTGGTTGTTCAAGCCGCAGCACTCTCAATTTTTGTCAATTTTCGATGGTCCATAACGCAAAGAACTGAAAATCATAACATCATCAACTATCAAATCAAAACTACCCTTGAGGGTGCAAGTGTAGTTCAGTGGTAGAATTCCTGCTCCCATGCAGGAGACCTGAGTTCAATTCCTGGGCCATGACCTCCCAAAACAACAACAACCACAAAAACTTCCCCTTATCTCTTGTCCCCACCCCACGAATTATCTGCTTGTGGTAGTGCTATAGTAATGTTTATAGCTTCCTGTTTAGTGATGGCCATAGAACGCATTTTTAGATTACCCCCTATACCTCTTGTCATGGTCAGTTTCATGTGTCAATTTGGCCAGGTGGTGGTACATGTTTCTCTGGTTGGGCAAGTGCTGGCCTGTCTGTTGTGATGAGGACATTTCATAGAATTAAATCATGATCATGTCAGCTGCATCCACAGCTGATTGCATTTGTAATCATCCAGGGGAAGTGTCTTCTGCAATGAGTGAAACTTGATCTAATCACTGGAAGCCTTTTCAGGAGGAATCAGAAGAGACAGGCTCTCTTCCTGCTTCAGCTGGCAAGCATCTCCTGTGGAGTTGGTCCAGACCCTCAATTGGAATCATCAGCTTCTCAGCTGTTCCTGTGGATTGTGGATTCTATGTTTCCATGGTTATGTGAGATACTTTTATAAGTTTTATATTTGTGGATATATCCTGTTGATTCTGTCTCTCTAGAGAACCCAAACTAATACAGCTTGTTACCAGGAGTGTCTCTTAAGAAACATAAATTCAAAAATGAATTTCTATGAATAGTTTTCTACTCAGACTGGACTCAAAGGCACTGAGGACTCTGATTCCCATAATCAGAATGACACTGCCAATCCATGGGAAGAGATAGTCAAATATCACAATTCAATTCTTCTAATGCTTTGTACAAAGCCAGGCTCTGGAGGATAATGTTTTTGTAATCTTTATGGAGCTTTGTGAAAATAGTGGGTTTAGAGATGCTGGCTGGTTGTTGTTAGATACACTGGATACAGTAAGGAGTGAAAGGGATGGGCTTAAGGTTTCAAACGAGAAGCTTAAGTGCTGTCTGACAGATGTAAACGTTTTTAGGAGTGTCCTGAAGGAAAATCTTATTTCCTGTAGCCGTAGACTGGAGATCTCTGAAAATCAGCCTCATAATCTTATTGTTAGGGTAGCCCCTTTGCCACGTAAACTGAAATGTCAATCTTGCATGGTGCCTGCCATTAAAGTGAGGACATTGATTGGAAAGGAGTGGAACCCTGAAAAACGGGTTGGTGACATGTAGATTGATAATGATGTTGGGGGTGTGGTTGAAACCCTAGGTTATGCTCAGGACTTTCCAGATAACCCTGTAAAAGTTTGCCTTGAGGACATAACAGCCCCACCTCCAGCCTGCCATGATGAGTGGGCCACCCCAACTCCTCCTGAAGGGATTAGCCCTAGAGCGTTTAATCCTGTTTCACCAGAAGAAACTGCAAATGGATGCCCTGAAACAAATGGCTTGGAAGATATTTCTAATTCTTTTCATGAAGCACCCCCACCACCCCTCATTTCTTCCAGACCTATAACTAGGCTAAAGTCCCAACAGGCTGGTAAAGGTGAACTGCAAAGTCTCTCAAATGAGGAGGTACATTATACTCCAAAAGAACTGTGTGAGTTTTCCAATTTATATAGACAGAAATCAGGGGAATATGTGTGGCAATGGATTTTAAGGGTGTGGGATAATGGTGGGAAGAATATATGGCTGAATTCCCGATATGGGCCCAATAACCAGAGATTCTGCATTCAGTGTAATAACTTGAGGGGTTAGAAAAGGCATTAACAGTTTGTTTGGATGGTTGGCTGAAGCACGTATGAAAAGGTGACCAACATTACCTGAGGCTGAAATGCCAGAGCTGCCCATGTATAATGTACATGAGGAGATCCAGAGGTTTAGAGAGACTGGAATGTTAGAGTGGATTTATCATGAAAAGCCTGCTCTTACACCCCAAGAATGCCCAGAGGATGTAGCTTTTACTTGAGCAGCGAGAAATAAATTTGTGAGACTAGCACCATCATCCCTGAAGTGTGCTGTAGTTGCACTTCTCTGTAGGTCAGATATTACTGTGGGAACTGCTCTCACTGACCTGGAAACCTTAAACACAATGCAGATGATGGGATCTTGAGTTGGGAGAAGCCAGTGACAGCACTTAATCACCAAGACAGGGTGGATGTGGTTATTACAATAGACAGGAAACTCAAAGCAGGAATCAGAATAATCTGATACACAAAAATTTGTGGTGTTGGCTAGTAAATCATGGGTACATAGGAATACAATAGATGGGAAGTCTACTAAATTCTTGTTCGAGCTGCATAAACAAAAGAGCTCTAGGTCAAGTGAACAGAAGTTTAACATGAATAACCAAAACATAGAGTCATGGCCCCTTAGTCAATTTCCAGACTAGAGACAATTTATTGACCCAGAGCCCCTTAAATGAAGGGGAAGCCAGATCTCTTTGGGGAGAAAATTGTAACACTTCCTGAAAATTATGCTATTAATCTTCCTCCAAGCCTTCCCCAAGGAGACTGATGGCCTTTTACCAGGGCAACGGTGCACTGGGGAAAAAGAAATGATCAGATATTTTGGGGATTATTCAACACTGGTTCAGAAGTGACATTAATTCCAGGACACCCAAAACGTCACTCTGGTCCACCAGTCAGAGCTGGAGCTTAGGGAGACCAGGTGATCACTGGAGTTTTAGCTCAGGTTTGCCTCACAGTGAGTCCAGTGGAAACCCAGACCCATTCTGTAGATATTTCCCCAGTTCCATAATGCATAATTGGAATAAAAACACTGAGCAACTGTCCTAATCCCCACGTTGGCTCTCTGACTTGCACAGTGAGGGCTGTTATGGTGGGAAAGGCAAAGTGGAAGCCACTAGGACTACCCTACCAAGCAAAATAGTAAATCAGAATTAATACTGGATTCCTGAAGGAATTGCAGTGATTTCTGCTACTCTTAAGGACTTGAAATATTCAGGGCTGGTCATTCCCACTACTTCCCCATTCAACTCTCCTATTTGGCCTGTGCAGAAAAGAGATGGGTCTTGGAAGATGACAGTGGTTCATTGTAAACTCAACCAGGTGGTAACTCCAATTGCAGCTGCTGTTTCAGATGTGATATCATTGCTTGAGCAAAGCAATACATCCCCTGGTACTTTGCTTGCAGTTACTTATCTGGTCAATGCTTTTTTCTCAATAGTTGTTAGTAAGGACCACCAGAAATTTGGATTTATTCTGTTTTGAGTTTGTTGGGCTTCTTTGACATATATTTATGTACTTTATGAGGGTTGGGAAGTTTTCCCCATTATATCCTTGACTACTCTTCCTATCCCATTACTTCCCTCTTCTCATTCTGGGACACCAATCAGCCTTATATTGTATGTTCTGTTTGGTCTATCATTTCCCTGAATTCCAGTTCAATTTTTTCCATCTTTTTTGCCATTTTATTTTCAGTCTTTGAATCAATTATCCTGTTCTCTATATCACTTGTTCTTTCTTCTGTCTCTCAAAATGTAGTGTTGTGTGCCTCCAGTATGTTTTTTATTTGGTCAACAGAGTCTTTAATAGCTGTGATATCTGCTGTTTTTCTATTTGTCTTTTCAAGTTCTTCTTTATGCTCTCTTCTGTCTTCTTGATCTCATTTAGGTCATTTGTTATCCCTCCTATTTATTAAGTAGAGACATATGAATATCTTTGCTTAGTTGTTCCAAGGTCTGAGTCTCTTCTTGTGTTCTAATTTGTTCATTAGGCAGGTGATATCTGTCTGCATTGTGATATGCTCAGTAATCTTCTGCTGTCTTCCTGGCATGTAACTATCTTGATTGACTTTTTTTTGATTGATTTCTTTCAGTAGTCTAAGGTCTTGTGTTTGTGGAATGGTCATACAGCAGGGAGCAGGACACAGCCTGGGGCACTCAGTGTGGAGATTTGTCTGAGGAAAGGTATGGATACCATTTGGGGGTGTTATGCTGATGCTTGTGTACGTGGGTGCCCTGTGGCCAGGAGGATGTAGCTGTGCAAGTGCACTGGTCCTGGGGTCATAAATCTTGTGAGCACTGGTCTAAGACATGGGCCCCCTTGTTCACAGGCATAGAGCTGTGGCAGCAGGTTATCTTTACTCCTGTGTGGATTGGGGGTAGGTGTGACCTGGCTGCACAGGTCAGCACTTTCTCAGAGCTGGGAAGTGAGGATGAGAGCTGTGCACATGTGCTGTTCTAGAACTGCTGTAAAGTGTGGTTCCCAGAGATGAATGATGTGATTGGTGGCCTGTGTGAATGAGTGGACCTGGGAGTGCCAAAAACAAATGCACAGATCTCAGGCAGGGTGTGGTGTCTATGGGCTTGTGTTGGGTGCAGCCTATGTATGGAGGTTGGTGCTGGCAACCTTTATGCACTGACAACAAACTTCAGGGATCAGAGGGTGGGAGGCAGTGCTTAGGAGGTATGCAGAGAGGTGGGTTGGGCTGCACCTGTGCTAGGAATGAGGGGAAGTTATATGTACTGGGGGCTGGGGGAGTGGGGGTATCTGGAGTATAGGAAATGGGAGTGGGAGATAGGGTTTTGGTTTATGGGGTGTGGGGTGCATCGACGTTCATGGAGCTGTGCTGGTGAGGCAAGCACACCCAAGAAATGCAGCCTGGCTTACTCCCTAGTCCCGTGTTTCCATCTGTGCACTCCCATGTGCTCCATGCCTTCCCACCAACCTCCAGCTTTCTGCCTCTCAGTTCCTCGGCCTCTGCAGCCAGGGCTGCCCCAGGTTGTGCAGAAACTCTCCCAGGTCAGCTGCACTCCTGAATCACCATCACAGCGGCCTTCCTGTCCCTTCTCAAACTCTTACATGGAGCAGGGCTCATCTCATGCTCCTCTAGGCATCCATCTTCCTGGAAGACCAGCATTGAAACGTTTGGTTTACTTTTCTCTTTGTCTGAAATATTCACATGGCTCCAAGGTCAAATGTTCCAAATCAGATCAGTTCAGAGATACAGGGCTTCTTTGAGACACTCATAGATTTTATACTTAATTTTAACTGCCAGCTGTTGTATTAGTTTATTATTCATTTTAATCAAGAAAGTTTACTTGAAGCTGATTTTAGTGTAGAATAAGAAACAAGAAGAATTCTGCATGTCCCTTACCCCGTCATTCATTCAGAATAGTTTCTAATGGCAGAGAGTAAACTTTCACACAAAACCATGGGTTTTCAACAGGTGTATTGGTAAAAAAGAAGTTGGAGACCAAGAAAGATTCTGAGAAGTTGCAGCAATCTCTGAAATCTGGCTAGAAGTTACCTTAATGACTTCTGTTAACTCTTGACATTTTAACTGTCTCTTTCTGTTTGTCTTTAAAAATTAGAGGCCAGTTGTCAAATTTATGATACCCCCAAATTTATAAATTTTTAAATTTTTTAAATTTTGAAATATAAAATGTATAAAGGGAAAAAGCAACAATTTTCAAAGCTCATTTCAACGGATTTCACAGATTGTTAGAGGTTACCATTCTACTGTTTTAGATTTTTCCTTCTATCTAGCTGGTCCAAAACACTGGAGGCTAAAAGAAGTGTCAATATAATGATTCAGCAGTCATACTGATTTGTCAAATCCTATTTTCTCTTTTATAAGTCCTCCTTCTCCCCTGATTCTTCTCCCAATTTGTAGGGATCTTTAGGCAATGCCCGTTCTGAATTATTCATGTTGAGAATGGAGGTCAGGAGTAAAGGATAGGGAAATGGAATTAGTTCATAATCTCAGAGAGGCTGGCCCACCTCAGTTTCAGGAATTATTTACCGGGGAACTGTTTTGGAATTACAGGTTTCAGGAAAGCAAACATAGTGCAGGAGACATTTATAGAGTCTCAGTTTGAGACCTAGGTGTTCTTAAGATTTAACAGCAGTGATGTTAGTTAGGATTTAGTAAACCATGGCAATTAGCACTATCTAACTGAAGTTTGCATAAGTGTCCACTCCAGAATAGCCTCTTGCCCTATTGATCTCCATTAGCCATAATGCCTTATTTTATTATGTTTCTTTTTCTTCTTTTGATCAGGAGGTTGGTGCCAATCCCACTATGCCAGGGCCATGCTCTTCACCAGGAGTCATGCCCCACGTTGTCAGGGAGAGTTTTGCCCCTGGGTGTCATGTCCCACATGTAGGGTGAAGGGTAATGGTGTTCCTTCAGAGTTGGGCTTAGAAAGAGGCCACAGCTGAGCAACAAAAGAGGTTTCCTGGGAGCAACTCTTAGGCCTCTTGATAGGTAGTGTTTTCTTCTCCACTACAGAAATAAGTTTCATAAGAGCAAACCCCAAAATCCAGGGCTTGGCCTATTTTCTTGGGATTTCCCAATGGTTGAGAGGGTACCCAGGGTTTCCCAGATGGGAAAGTTTAAAGGTTCCTTTGGACACACCTGGGACTCTACCAATACTTTTAAATTATCAACCCAGCATAATCTGAGATATATCCTGGTATTACATTAAGCTTTACAGAATTACATGGTCTCATTCTTTTTGTAGGCTCAAGGTGTTTGGTTTCTTTAAATGAACTATCCAGACAGATTGATTTACATTTTTGTTACAGAATATTTTTGTTCTAGACATAATAAACCTCTCTGCCTTTGCTTTCCTATAGTAGCTGAAGATTTAGAGTACATGCACTATCATCTTTTACCCTGTATTCTGATTTACCAGATTGGCTTCATTTTTTAAACTCTAATTGAGGCCTGATCTCTTTCTCGATTACTTTGTCGTTTTAGGTAGCTATGCTCACTTTCAAGACTGCAGCGCTCCATTTCCAGGTCTTAGGTGTCACACAGTCACTAGAACTTGCAGGGAAATGCCAGTTGACCCCCACACAGCTCAGAGTCTCAGTATCTAGAAATACACTTACAACTTCCCTAAGTGTGGCTGCTAGAAGGGTTTACAATCAATTCTCTGATTTTCATATAAGTATTTTCTGAAAGAGATCTTAACATATTTGTTCTTTGTATTTGAAGGAACATCTTTTCTGCTTCAGTGTTGTGAGGACTTTTAGTGTGGTTTGTGCAAAGAACCAGGTTTATGTCATTTTTCACAGCATGACCCTTTTTCTCTCGCCTCTGACCTGGACCCTCCTCTGTTCCTGTGTGTCCAAAACCAGCATCTCACTAGAGCTGTGCAAATCTCCTGATACCTGGTCATTCAACTAGCTTGATACTTCTTCAGAATTATTCTGGTGATTCCAGATCTTCTGAGTTTCCATACACACTTTAAACAATCACGTTGATTACCAAAACTGCTGAGAATTTTTTGGTTTTTCATTTTATCTCTATGTTAACTTGGGGAAAAATGACAAGTTCTCACTATTGAATAATCTAATCTACATATATGGTATTTCCTTGCATTGGAACCTTCTTAATATATCTTAGTATGGTACAGCATTTTTATAGTGAATAGAGGCATTTGGTTTATTGATGTGATTGCAAATTATTGTATTTCATTTTCTGTCTTGCTCATAGATGGAGATAAATTTATTTTTGTATATTTAATATTTATTTCCTTAGTTGTGATTGGCTGATCCCTTTTTAACTTCCTACATTAGAAGCATAGATAACTGATTTTCACCTTTTAATTTCTAATTCAGGTATTTATAGATATTCATTTTTTCTGAGTGGTGCTTTGACAGTATTCTACAGGTTATATTAATCCTTTTTTTAGTTCAGCCCATTTTCTAATTTCCCTTCTGAATTCTGATTTATGCTATAATTTGTTTAGAGCCATATTATTTATAGCCAGGTATATATTTTGTATTGTGTCTTAGCATAATTCCACTGTAGCCCGTGTGCATACTAAGTCAAGAGTCGACAAACTATGCCTTTGGCCAAATTAGACCTACCATTTGTTTATACAAAAGAAGTTTTATTGTAATAAAATCATTTTAATTCATGTAAGCATTATATGCTGCTGCTTTCTGTTAAAAAGAGAGACTCAAGGAGTCCTGGCAGATACCATAAAGCCAGGTTCAGAATAACTTTGTTGACCCTGATTTAAGTTATTTTAATCCTTTGGTATTTGTTGACACTCACTTAATACCCAGACCATGATCACTTCTGGAAACTATTCCAGGTGCCTCCTAGAAGAAAATGAGTTCACCTGCTGAGTGCACTGTCCTGATACATTAGTGGGGTCAGGCTTTCACCCAGGTGACCAGGAACTCTTTCCCCCCCCGTTTTTGTCATTGTCATGGTTGGTGGCATTGACATATTCTAACAGTCATAGAGTAGAGAAATATCAAGGTGTATCATGACGAGGGTGGACTTGACAAGTTCTTCTGTTTTATACATTTTGCTGTACATACTCTGAGGCTATGTTTCTAGGTGTGTGGCAATTTGGAATCGTTATTTCTTCCTGACAGAGTGGACTCTACAATTATGAAATACTGTTTGTAAAGCTCTCTTTAAGCACTCTGCCCTGAAACTTATTGTGGCCTATCCTGCTTAGTTTGTTGCTTATAAGATGTATCTTCCGTCATCCTTTTGTTTTCAGCCCTCTCTGTCCTTCTATTCACTTATATCTCTTATAAGCCAAATATAATTATTATTTGTTTTAGTTTATAAATACTGTCTGATAATCTTTGTTTTAGAATCTTTAGATCATTTATATCTAATGCAATTGATATTATATTTTCATTTGTATCTATGAACTAAGTCTTTGTTTTCTATTATACTACATTCAACTATTTATATTCTTATTGTTTTTCAGTAGTGTTGATTAAAGTCATGAGAATGTTAAATATTTCTCTTCATATTCTAGAAATTATTGCTTGATGCAATGTTTAACATATTTTTTATACTTGGAGATATCATACTGATTTGAAAACATTGTCATCTGTTCAAAATTCAGGATGGATTTTATAATAGCATTCCCCTAATGTTCCCACACAAAATGGTTCTCATTTTTCCACATTGAAGAGGTCATATAATTTACATTACGCAGCCAGACCTCTGAGAAGGCCAGGACATGCTGCCGAGTCATTGTCTCGACTGCCTAAGAAGAATCAGATGAGTGCTGGTCATGTTTCAAAAGGGCTAATTTGGGATCAATATCAGCAACCTGGTCTTGGGTGATTTTGACTAAATTCTTCAGGAAATGTTAGAATCCTTGATTCCATTTGTCTTGCTCAAGACAGAACCTGCCTTGTGTTTGTCTCATTTTCACTTGTTTTTGGGTCATCATAGCTAGTGTAATGGGCATTTCCCTTCAGCGTGCCTTTCCTGTGAAGGGATGTGATTGTAAACTGGCGCAGTAGGTCCAGTCGAAGGTGATGCGTGGTCATTTATTGCACGTGGGCTGCAGGTGTGTGTTTTTTCAGGTCCTCAGCCATCTGGGATGATGAGTAAAGGGTGTCAGACCAGAGCAGAGTCACTTCTCACTGATGAGAGCTGTGGATGTGCATGTGGGGGGAAAACCACGTTTGTGACAGTACATTTTATTTTTGTCAATGCTTGTCTCAGCCGAGGGCCCTGTGGTGGGAATCAACCAGCTCCTGAGAACACGGCCCTGGGAGTACAGCTGGGTGGCCATGGAGTGACCATGACCCACAGCTGAGGGCAGTAGGCAGAGCAGGTGGCTGTGTCAGTCTGACCCATCCTTGCACCCAGTCCCTCTGATTCCAGCTCTGGGATCATGAGCGGTAAGCACAGAAGGATGTCAGGGCCAGTTTGCTCATGGGGGAAAAATGGGTAAATGCAGTGCTGTGTGTCCCTGCAAGCTTGTCCCAGGACCCCCGCATCTGCCTGCAAGGTTACCTGGGTTTGGGGCATGGCAGAGACCTGCTTAGGCACAGTTGTCTCTCACCTGAACTCTCTGGGCAGGAGGGGATCATGAAGCCCGTCACCCATGCACAGGCAGCACCTCCCTCCAGACCCTGCTCCCCTCGGCCCTACCTCTGCCCAGACCTTGGGTCAAGCACCAAACCCAGGCCCTGCCCAGCCGTCCTCTTGCAGACACTCAGACATGGCCACTAAGCGCTGGCTGGCAGGTGTTCTCCCCCTTGTTGTCTCCCGTCTCTGGGCCATCGGCCTAGTGAGTGAGCCTGTCACCTCAGGGAGAGTTTGTTCTTCGTGTTGCATGGGAGGGTGGAGTGGGTGCTGCCAACTGCCTAGGCTATGACCCCCTGCCCACGCCTGGCCCATGCAGCACTGCCATCTCATCTGGATGGCCTTAGTGTGTTCAGCTGGTGCTTTACCTTGTCACATGAGTTGGAGACTTCAGCAGGGAATTCATCCATCTGTGTTGCAAAACATGAACTGTTTCTCCCCCTGCCCTGTATTGTGACACACCCTGCATGTGGCTCCTCATTCTCTTTGCAGCTGTTTGACAGCTTCAGGTGCTTCTGGAACATTAAGCCAGATCTTTATTTTGCCTGGGTTCCTTTATTTTATTTTGCTTTAGTGCTCAAACTTTTTCATTATGAAAAATACAGAATAAAAAGAAGAATAGTACATTTATAGTTGTACACCTCTCACCTAGATTTAGTAACTCTAATGCTCTGCCATTGTACTGGTTTGCTAGTTGCCAGAATGCAATATACCAGAAACAGAGTGGCTTTTAAAAAGGGGAATTTAATAAGTTGCTAGTTTAGACTTTTAAGGCTGAGAAAATGTCCCAGTTAAAGCAAGCCTAGAGAAATGTCCAATCTAAGTCATCCAGGGAAAGAAGGCTGATGCAGTTCATGGTTTCTCTCTCAAGTGAGAAGGCACATGGTGAACACAGTCAGAGTTTCTCATCTGGAGGGGTACATGGTGAACAAGGCATCATCTGCTAGCTTTCTCTCCTGGCTTCCTGTTTCATGAAGGTCCTGAGGAGGCGTTTTCCTTCTCCCTCTCCAAAGGTCTCTGGCTCATGGACTCTCTACTTTGTGGTGCTGCAGTATTCTCTGCTCTCTCTGAATCTCCCAAAATGTTTCTCTTTTATACGACTTCAGAAACTAATCCAGACCCACTCAAATGAGTGGAGACACATCTCCCCTAATCCAATTGAACAACCATTCATGATTGGGTTAAACCTCCAGGAAGATGGTCTAATTACATACAGTACTGAATAGGGATTATTCTGCCTTTACAAAATGGGATTTAGATTAAAACATGGCTTTTCTAGGGGAAGTACATCCTTCCAACCAGCACATCCATAGTGTTTCACCAATAGCTCTGTATTTGTATGAACCATTTCAGAGTATATTAAAGCTATCCTGTCACTTTACCTCAAAATACTTAGGCCTGCAGTTGAAAAAAAAAGACATCCTCCATAGCCATAAATCCTGGTCATATTTCTCAGAAGTATTATCCACCAATAACATCTAAAATCCAGGCTGTATTCTGATTACCTCACAAATGTTTTCCATGTTTCTTTTTTTAAAACAAAAAATACCAAGATCCAAATAAGCTGACCATATTGTATTTTTATTATTCTTTTCATTTCCTTAACATCCCCCTCTGGCACCCCTTTTATGCCCAGTGCATTGACTTTTTTGTAGAGATTGCATTTTGTCCTGCAGAGTGTCCACTTTTCTGGCCTGTTTTGATGGTTGCTTGTGGTGGCGCTCACCTCTCTAGCCACCCTCTTTTTAAATGTGGGCCGCCATTTGCTTGGCTGTTGTCGCCTGCTCACTTGGGTGCCCATGCTTCAGGCTGCACCCTGCCGGCCCATGGAGAGCCTTGGGCACACACGTCCTTGGCCTAGGCATGGCTGTGTCTTCAGCCAGGCAGGTGACGCAGGTGTACATTTGACCACCCAGCTCCAAGAATGGACAGTGGCCTGCAGGGGACCCTGCACCCGGCCCTTGTGCCCTGCCTGCAGTGCAGCCCACATACCTCTCACTGTTGCCCTGTGTGGCCGCCCCTGTGGCCCCAAGGCCTATCCACATGGTCACTGGGCACCACATCATTCCAGGCAATGTATTCTGCTGTGTCTGTCATTTTATGCCATTTCAGTCACGTTAACTTTTTTAGTAAGTGTGCTATTTGTCTTTTAAAGCTGCCGTTTGGCAAGCTGGCTAGTCTGCCCTCTGTGGTGTTCATGGTACTGTCAGTGGATGTGTCGGCTGTCTGGGGCTCTTTCTATTTGTTAAAGTTGGGGTTTGGGGAAGCTTAACTAAGAACACCCTAGAGCTGTGCAAAGGTAAAATTGTGCAAAGTGTTCTTGAACTGTAGAAATGAGGTCGTTCACATGTGCTCTCCCTACTGTGTGCACAGGTTCATCATGAAATCTAGAAAATGCTTGGCACTTTAAAATAAAATACCACAGAACTTCAAATAATTGGGGTATTTTCGTCCAAAGTTCATGATGTTTAGCAGCCAAATTGTATTTATTTTTACAACTCTTTTATAGAATCTTTGGCTGCACTCCATGAAATACCATTAGTAATTAAACATTTGAATCAAACTGTTTAAGTCAGTATTATCACAGAGTGAAAAAATTATAGATTTTTCAGTATAAATTTAAGATTGAAAAAACTCCTTGGAAAATTACGTTGTCTACTTTATGTGTTTTGAACATAAATAAAGCAGTTCTGTGATAGCTAAAGACAGGTTGATTCTGGTATAAACTACTTCTTTCACTAGTTTAAAAGAATCTAAATCTGGGTTTTAGGTAAGGGAACATGCTGCAATGTTATTTCTGTCTTCTGGTTTCCTCTCAGTGAGCCCTGGGCCCTTTTGTGAATGGGTTTGTTTTCCAGCCTTGGTTCCACCATGATCCAAACCTGTTTCTTTGGCACCCCCACCACCTCCCACCCACACTTTTGCTGTTTGTAGGAGGAATATTTAATTTCCCAGGAGCCCGAGTACCCCACCCCATTTTCATAAACTTCAGAACATTGTGAGTTATGTGTAGTGAGGGTTGTGAGAGGCTGTATGTGCAGCACTCACATGGTGCCAACGGGTGTGGGAGGCCATGTGTGCAGCACTCACACAGTGACAAGGGGTGTGGAAGTTCACCTGTGCAGCACTTGCTTGGTGCCACGGGTGTTTCTCTTCTCCCCTGCTCCCCTGTCAGACTTCTTCTCTTCCACTTCCCCATCAGTTGTCTCTCTGTGCTACTCAGCTCCTGTGCCTGGATATGTAATTTGGGGTACAGTGGCCTGTGGGTCTGGAGATGGGAAGCAGAGGGGCCGGGGGCCTGGCTGCCAGCCTGGGGTGCCCTGCCCTTCCTTCTGACCCCATAGCAGCAACCCGGGTAGGGAGCCTCTGGAAGCTGGAGCACAGCAGACGTATAAGTCGCTGTCATGCACAGACAAAGCACTGCACCCGCCAAGGGCACCACTTAATGACCAATTTTCACTGTTTTATGTCAGGAACAGAAGAAGCTAATACCCTTTCAGCTAGTATTTCAGATGAGAATTCGACTTGTCTGTGGCATGAGACTCTTGAGGCAGACCCCATGGTCAGATAGAAAGGTAAGACGAGGCCCTGTCATGCCTTCTCCCTGCCAGGGGATGTGGGGTGTGTGCCCCAGTGGGAGGACATGGTGCAGCCCCTTCTTCTCCTGGGTCACCGGGTATCAGGGCCAACCAAGCTCCCACAGTGGGGCCCTGGGCTCACTGCCACACATGCACACCTGAGGCTGCAGGACACATTCCAAGGCTGCCTGAGAAAATGAGGGGGTTGGTCACTGTGTGGGGCCCTGCAAGCCAAGCTGGGCACACCCTGAGTTCACACTGACAAAGCACTGAAAATAACAGTTTTGTGTTTTGAAATCATTTCAAACTTAGAGGACAGTTGCAAAAATACTACAAAATCCACAGAGAAAACTCCAACACCCCCCCAGAGACCCAGGCCCATGAATTTTAAATATTTTGTCACATTTGCCATCCCTTTCTCCCTCCGTCTTCCTTCCACCCTCTTTCATCTCACCATCCATCCATCCATCTGTTTATTTTCTAAACATTTCAGAGTAGGTTGTATATATCATTAAAAAACATTTTTAAACATGGACACTATTGCTGCCAGAATGTGTTTCTCTGTAATGTTCTGTTACATTACAAAGGTGTTCAGTTGTATAACAGTGAGAAAAATGTTTTCTGAGTCGTTTATTTCTCAGCATTTGCTCTTTAAGAGCCAGGAGCTAACCATTGGCATGGAGGGTTCCAGTGGCCCATGCCATCACATGTTGTAGCATGTCATTGTGTGTCATCACGTGGGGCCCCTCGGGTGGCAGTGGCCAGGCTGGGCACGGGCTGTGTCTCAGATGCGTGGATGTCTGGGCCACAAGACTGCACTTTGGTTGTGTGTCTGTGTAAGCAGACACCATGTGTTGCAGGCCTGCGGCTATGAGGAGACAGGCTGTGCTGCAGTGAGGGGCCTTCTCTGAGGAAGGGGTGGGGCAGACACTGGCTAGAGGGAACTGAGACCCTAGAGGCTGGAGGGTTGTGGGGAGGCCAGAGGTGGGTGGGAGAGTCAGAGGGGGCAGGGAGGCTGGGAGTTGGGGATGGAGGCTGGGAGGGGTACAGGGAGGCTGGAGTGGGCAGGGAGTCCTGAGGGGGTGCAAGGAGGACTAGAGGGACACAAGGATGTTGGAGAGGTGCAGGGAGGTCAGAGGGGGGCAGGGAGCCAAGAGGGGGTCTGCTGAACAGCCCTGGGCCTCAGCCTGTGGGGAGGTGCTAAGGGGCAAAGGCTAGGCTGCTGAGTGAACAGGGGCTGGGTAGGGAACTAGACCACATGCAGGCTGGGGGCCAAGGGGGATGAGGTCTGCGGGAGCCTGTAGGTCTGGGGAAACTCTGAAAGTGGAGGCTCTGCTCTGTCCCTCTGTGGGCCTGGCCTCCACCTCTCCAAGCTCCTGAGTGCTGAGGGAACCCACAATCGGCCCCAGAGCCCAGGGGCAGCCTGCAGGAGAGCATCCTGGTGGAGGCAGGAGGAGGCCGCATGGAGCTGGAACGCTGTCCTCTCCTGGTGAGAAGCCGCTGGGCTGCTGCTCCCGGTGGCCCTCGTTTGGCAGAGGTTTGCACTCCCACAAGGTGGTCATGAGAGATGGGGCAGGCGCCCAGCTCTCCTGCCCCACACCCCACACCCACGGTCTCATGGGCATTGTCTAGTTATTGGTCTGATGTTATCTCTATGATACACTTTCCTCCTGTGTTTTTACCTAATATCATGTTACAATTCATAGTTGTGTTTGTTCTTTGGCTTTCCATCTTTGAAAATCAAATGATGGTAGGAACTAGAAAATACAGTTAAGAAGAAATGGGTGCATTCTTTTCTAGTACAGATCCATAAGTACTTACGTGTGTTATTCTCGAATCCTGTGATGCTCATTTCTATTTCAAGGTTTGCTAACATAAATATTAACTTTCTGATATTGTGTTTTTTTAGGTGTCTCCATCAGTGATGGAGGTAAGAAATGGACTAAAATAAATGTGTTTAAGTAAATAAAAAAGTATTTGCAAAGTCTGCTTGGGGAATGGCAAGAAAAGGGGAAAATTCAACTTCCCCAAGTGGAGAATTCTCGATATTCTCACAAGCAGTGGGGACAACCAAAGCAACAGGCTGTGCCCCCAATCTTGGGGTTTGTTCACATAAAAATATCCCTGAAAAGATAGGCTAAGCCCACTTAAAATTAGGCCTAAGAGTCACTCACTCCCCAGAGAACCTCTTCTGTTGCTCAGATGTGGCCTCTCTCTCAGCTGACACAACAAGCAAACTTACTGCCTTCCCCCTCTCTACATGGGACATGACTCCCATGGGTGTGGACCTTCCTGGAAACGTAGGACAAAATCCTAGAGTGGGCTGAGACCCACCATCAAGGGATTGATGAAACCTTCTCTACCAAAAGGGGGAAGAGTGAAATGAGACAAAGTGTCAATGGCTGAGAGATTCAAACAGAGTCAAGAGGTTATCCTGGAGGTTATTCTTATGCATTGAATAGATACCACCTGTTTAATGAAGATGTATTGCAGAGGTTGGAGGGAAATGCCTGAAACTGTAGAGCTGTATTCCAGCAGCCACGTTTCTTGAAGATGTTTGTATAATGATACAGCTTTCACAATGTGACTATGTGATTGTGAAAACCTTGTGTCTGATGCTCCTTTTATCTACCTTATTGATAGATGAGTAGAACATATAGATTAAAATTAAATAATTAATGGGGGAACAAATGTTAAAACAAATTTAGTACATTGAAATGCTGGTGATTGGTGAGTAGGAGGGTTGGGGGTGTGGTATGCATCAATTTTTTTCTTTCTTCTTTTATTTCTTTTTCTGGATTGATGCACATGTTCTGAGAGGAGATCTTGATGATGAATATACAACTGTGTGATGCTACTGTGAGTTATTGTTTATATATCAAGAATGGAATGACCATATGATAAGAATGTTCATATTTGTATGTTGTCATGTTTTTCAAAAAACTTTAAAATAAATAAATATGTTTAGTATAAATTGTATACCTTTATAGAAATAGGCATGATATTGCAGATTTATATTTTACGTGATTACATTGCATCAGTGAAAGTAACTTCAGGAAGCACCTTTTTTCTATTATAGCAGTTGTAGATATACAGAAAAATTACACAGGGAGAACAGAGGTCCCATGTGTCCCTCCACATACATGCACAGTTTTGTCTGTTATTAACAGTTTGATTAGTGTGGCATCTTTGTTGTAACTGGTAAAACAATATTATTGTAATTGTCCTATTAACTGGAGTCCATGGTTTGCATTCACATTCACTGTTTGTGTTGTGCAGCTTCAGGGTTTGTAAAAGTGTTTGTTCTGGTGACAAGTAGAGCCTGAAGCATTCAGGTACGTGGTTCCTGTGCTGTGCTTCCACCCCTGCTGCCCTGGTCTTACCGTCAACCCATGCCAAAGCCCCTCTGTGACCGCAATGAACCCGGCTCCCCACCCCACCCCGGCCCTGGAAACTGCATCTGTTTTCTGACTATGAATTTTCATACTATACTTATTTTCTATAAGTAACATGATATAGTATTTGTCCTTCTGCACTGGGCTTGCTTCACTCATCATGATGACCTAGGAAAGTATATCTTGACTGTACCAGATTAAGATTTAATTTACATGTTTTAATTTTAAAAATATTACATGTCAGGAGTTTTTTCCAGAGTATATTTCCAGTACTCAAATTCTGGTTTATTTTTACTGCTCTGTAAAGCATAAATCTCTTTTCCTTTAAATAATGAAGTAAATGTAATTCTTTTAATACTTTGGTTTGCTATTTACTGATTCCATTCTTTTTATGAAAATGAGGAAAACATATCAGATTATAAGAAGAATATGGTATATGCCCAAAGTAGTAAATAAATAGATAAGCAGGGAGGAACCTGAAGAAGAAAATGGAAAAGCATGGTCAGCCCCGTGCTGCTGGATGGGGGCCTCATCCAGGGGCACATAAGTGTGTCACTGCCAGGCATATGTGTGCGTCACTACTACGTGTATGTGTGTGTCACTACCAGGCATATGTGTGTTTCGCTGCCAGGCATATGTGTATGTCACTAACAGGCATATGTGTGTGTCACTACCAAGCACATGTGTTTCACTGCCAGGTGTACATGTGTGTCCCTGACAGGCATATGTGTGTGTCACTACTAGGCACATGTGTGTGTTGCTGCCAAGTATTGTGTGTGTCACCCCCAGGTGCATGTGTGTGTCACTGCCAGGTGTGCTGCCTGCCTGTGTTGACCGTACAGTACACACCTGGGGCTGCCATGGCCATGGAAAGCTTCCTGGCTGGCGATCCAGAAGGCAGTCGGTGTGCCACGTACTTAATGGTCACCTTCTGCCAGTGTTGTGATGATGATGAGGTGACTCACGGGGTGTGCACCTTGTGGCAGGTGTTGTTGCATTTGTGTCCATTTCTTTGCTCAGGCTGCGTTTCTTTCCAATATCCTGCTGAATTGATTGGCCACCTTTTGAATTTTGATTTCTAGAAACATTGAGCCAGTTCATATTTCCAGGGCTTGAGGGTACCCTTTCCTCAAACCCTCACCCAATGTGAACATCAAAGTCTGTTTTATCTTTATGAAAGTGATGGGTGAAAAAAAATAGCTCCTTTATCTTTACAGTTGATTGCTGTCTTTTCAAGTGATGATGTTCTGTTTCTTCCTTTGTGACCTCTGTCCAAATTGTCATGAACACAGAAGAAGGCAGACCTGCTGGCCAGGATAAGTCAGAGGCCTCACAGAATGTGGAAACCCCAATGAGCTCTCATTCAGCTTCACATCCGTGTGAATTTTACACCTTTACCTGGGAAGACAGTCACGACTTTGACACAGCTTTTTCTATATCATTCAGTCTTTATTTAATGCTTGACCTTAATTATGGGGAAATATTGTACAAAGAAAGAACAATTTGTGTAATTTTTCTGCTGTTGAGGTATAAGTAACTATATGTAGAGCATTCTAAAGATTTAGGGAAATCCATAAGTATGGCTTAAGCTCATTGTGCTTTGATTACTGATAGTTATGTTAAATAAAATTAGGTTTTGAACCCTAAAATATAAGATTAAAAATGGGTATTTTTTAAGTTATCAGGTTGATGCAATGTTTAGAATATTCTGTAGCATATGTCACAGCCAGAAGATGCTGGTTGAAAACCAGTGTTGATGTTACCCTGGTGTGTTCGTTAGATTCAGTTGTCAACGTGGCCAGTTGAGCATACCTAGTTTTGATGCTGCAGATATAAGCCAATGGTATGTGAACTTCATGTGTTGCCAATTACATCTGCAGTCAGCTAGGAGGCGAGTCTGCAGCAATGAGTGACGTTTGACTTAATTGGCTGGTGCTTAAATGAGAGAACGCAATGAAGCACAGCCTAAGCAGCTTGGCATTCCTCCTCTGAGCACTCACAGCTTAGCTCAGGCCTTTGGAGATGCAGAAAGAAGTCACCCTGGAGAAAGTTGTTGGAACCCATGGGCCTGGAGAGAAGACCAGCAGAGACCATCCTGTGCTTTCCACATAAGAAAGAACCTCAGTGGAAAGTTAGCTGCCTTTCCTCTGAAGAACTAACAAAAGAAATCCCCTTTTATTAAAAGTCAATCCATCTCTGGTGTGTTGCATTCTGGCAGCTAGCAAACTAGAACACCTGGTTTTCTCTTTTCTGCTTTGAAACGTGCAACTTGTATCCTTTTTGGTGCTAGCACCCTTGGCTTTAGGAGAATACTTCAGCCTGGTAGTGCATGGCCAGCCCTTCCCAGGGTCAGATGCCAGGAGAGCATGGAGGTGCTGGTGGCCGACAGGAAAGATGGGAGGTGCTGGTGCCAGACAGGTGAAGTGGGAGGTGCTGGCGGTGCAGGTGTCTTGACACATTCTCCTGGGCAGGGGCGATGGTGTGGGGTGGGGCTTCAGGGCAGAGGTCTGGCCGAGCAAGCCCTGCCTAGAGGCCCAGCTTTCGCAGGTTGGTTTCCTGGGTGGGTGGGTCCGTTCCTCTCAGACACTCCCATGGTTCCAGAACCTACAATTCACAGAAGCCTGTGGCTGATGGGCAGCTTCCAATTTACTTTTATTTCTTTTATTTAGGACTGGGAGCTGTAAAATGGTCTCAAGTGTGATTGTAGAGTCCCAGCATTCGGATAATGAAGGATGAACCGTTTGTGGTGGAGGCCTCAGCAATGTCAGAAATTGAAAGGTCAGTTACTGCAGGCTAGGGCTTGTGGGTAACTGTATTTAATGACATTGGAGTTATTCTAGCTTTTAAAATTATGTAGACCAATGTTCCTCTAATTTTCAGTTATTTATGTACCCTCTTTAATTTGGTCATTTATTTTGAAATACACAGGAACATGATTTTCAGAATTCAGCCAGTGGGAATCTTCTTCTCCTTCCTGGTCAGGCAGCAGCAGTGGAAGTGGAAGAAGGTGAGAGGCACTGTGGGTTCTGGGTGTGGGTGTGCGTGCCTGTGTGTGAGGAAAGGATCCAAAGCACATGCGTTTGTGTCTGTTCTGTCCGTGGTTAGCTCAGAGGTCAGAAGAGCAGTCATGGGACACTTCAGGGCTGAATCTCCCCGATGCTGGTGGTTTCTATTCTGGGGGTTCAGGAGTGCTGTGACCTGTCCCTGCAGGACTGGGGGTGGCCACCCCATGACCCCAGCACCCAGCTCTGTGTTCCTGACTGGCAGCTCTGTTGCATTACAAGATGAGGTTGCTGGAGTGGGCTGTGTGCTGTTCCACGATGCTACTGCTCTTCCCCAGTGCAGGGGTGTCCATAGTCCTCACCCCTCAGCAGGACAGAGCAACCCGAAGCCACCTACACCTCACCTGCTCGCTACCCTGTCCTGAGACCTGTGTCACCTGCACCTGCTCAACCCCCAGAACCCAGGCTCATGTCTCCTCACCCACTTGCCCCACAGTCCCCAGGCCCATGTCACCTCACCTGCTTGCCCCCAGACACCAGGCCATGTCACCTGCACTGCTCACCCCCAGCCCACAGGCCCATATCACCTGGCCCATGTCACCTCACCCACTCAACCCCTAGTCCCCTGGCCTGTGTCACCTCAACTGCTCTGCCCTCAGTCACCAGGCCTGTGTCACCTCACCCACTCACCCACCAGTCCCCAGGCCCATGTCTCCTCACTTGCTCACCCCCCAGTACCAAGGCATGTCGATGAGTGAGCAGCGACATAAGACTAGGCTGTTGCAATTTGAGGCTCTAGCTTTACTCTGCACTTTCTCCCTCCCCCTCTTTCCTGCTGTGATTTGTTTGCTGATGGAGCTTGTCCTCACAGCCAGCCACTGGTTATCACACTCTCATGGTGTGCTTAAGTGTACTTGTGTGTCCACCATGTCCTGTAAAGTGGTTCTAGAAACATGATCACATTCTGGTTGATTGTTTGGAAGGATATTTGGTAGGTGGAGCTTGTGCTTGCCACTGTCTGTCTGTCTCTCTCCTTGGGGAAGATCTGTTATTTCAACATTCAGGGTTGCAAAGTGGTGGTTTTCTCAAACTGTTCTTCTTCCTTACTCTTAGGCTGGAAAATTCTGGTGCAGACTTTTCCCTACCCAGCCCTCTGATAGCCCCAGGCACCATTCCTGGAAGAGGCTGTATGCCTGACCCAAGTCTTTTATGGATCAGCTTTCATAGTAGTGAGTTTGTTTCCTGCCATCCAACAAAGGTGGCTTATGAAGGATTTGGGGTTTGTATTGTTTGGTGATTATATGAGATCAAAGAGTTTTAACACATCCATTGTGCTTCATTTCATTCCATCTCAGTTTTTCTTGTGACTTTCCAGTTGCCTAGTCTTCGGCCAATGGGAACCCTTTGACATTAGACTGTGACAGCTTTGTTTTCAGATATGGCAAGAGGTTTCAGGCTCATTTTGTGTATTTTCTGCCCCATATCTGGAATCTGCTGTTTCCACAAGGAGCCTGGGGCCCTGTTTCTTCTGGACTAGTCCTTGTATTTAGGTGTTTTCCCTGGACAGAGTAGAGCATTTTTTAAATAAGAAAATATGTCCTGAGTTCATGCTGGTATTTCTAATCCAAATTTAGGCCTGCAGGGTTAATCCAAATTAAGTCTTTGAGTTCACACATCTCTCCCATCTCTGGCACCCCCATCCCAAACCCTAGCAGCCGCCAGCAAAACTTCCTTCTTGTGTTTCCTAATCCTGCGACATATACACAGCGATTTCAGATCAGCAGTGCCAGTGCTCATTAACAGCTACATGATGACTGAAAGCACTGGGGATTTTTTTATAGATGTTTGTCTCTCAGTCCTTAAAATATATCCCATTAGGGATGTACAGTACTTACTCTGTTTTAAACTTATAAAATAATTTTTCTCCATTAGCCTAGGCTGCTAATTTGATATGTTTAAGTACATTGGTTTCATTTTGCTTTAAAGTTATAAGCATTGAAATTTTCCTTTTCTTTTTTTTTCTTTTTGTCATTAGCACACACCAGGAATCTAACACAGGTCTCCTGCATGGTAGGCAAAAATACTGCCACTGAGCCACTGTCACACCACCCAGCATTGTACCATTTTATTTTATTTTTTAAACATTTTTATTGTATAGTATAATGCAAAAGCAAAACAATGAAATAAAAAAGCAATAGTTTTCAAAGAACTCTTCAACTCGTGTTCATAGGACAGATCCCAGAGTTTGTCATGGGCTTTCATATGATCTTCTAATATTTTTCCTTCTAGCTGCTCCCGAGTATAGGATGCTAAAAGGTTTAATTTTTTTTATCATCACAATCAACTTTGTTTTCTTGTTTTGTGAAAAATAACATATAAACAAAAAAGTTGTAAGTTCAAAATACAACACCACAATTAGCTGTAGAGTGTGCTTTGGAGTTTGACATGGGTTACAATTTCACAACTTTAGGTTTTACTTCTTAGCTACTGTAAAATCCTGGAGATTAAAAGAGATATCAATTTAATGATTCAGCATTCATATTCATTTATTAAACCCTTTCTTCTCAGTATAACTCCAACATCACTTTGATCTTTCCATTCCTCTCTTTAGGAGTGTTTGGGTATGGAATTTCTAAATTTTTTGTAATGGAAGGGTCCGTCACTAATATGGGGTAGGGAGATGGATCTATGTGATGTTCTGGAGAGGTTGGGCACGGTTTCAGAACTTATCTGGCCTGTGAGCCCTCTGGAGATTGAAGGTTTCGGGAAAGTTACTCTAGTTCTTGGAACCCTTGTGTAATATAATATATTGCCCTAGGTGTTTTTTAGGATTGGCTGAAATGGTCCTGGTTGGGGGTTGGCAGGTTATGATAGGCAGCAAGGTCTACCTGAAGCTTGCATAAGAGCAGCTCCCTGAGTAGACTCCTGACTCTATTTGAACTCTCCCTGCCACTGATAACTTTATTAATTATACTTGTTTCCCCATTTTGGTCAGGATGGAATTGTTGATGCCATGGTGTTAGGCCTGGATTCATCCCTGGGAGTTATCTCCCACATTGTCAGGGAGAATTTCACCCAAGTGTGTCATGTACCACGTAAGGGGAGGGCAATGATGTATTTGCAGAGTTGGACTTAGAAAGACTGAGGCCACAGATGAGCAACAACAGAGGTCCTCCAGAAGTAACTCTTAGGCATGCCTATAGACAGCCTAAGTTTCTCTGCTACCTTCATAAGCTTCACAAGAGTAAGCCTGCTGATCGAGGGCATGGCCTATTGATTTGGGTGTCCCAAGTTTTGATACAGTATCAGGGGATTCCCTGATGGTAAGGTTTAATTGTTCCATATTCTTTCTCCCATCCTCAGGGGACTTTGCTAATACTTTTTGATTATCTGTTTAATATACTCTTGGATGTATCCAGGCATTACAATAATCTATCCAGGATTAAAGGACCTCTTTCTTCTTCTGTGCTCCCTGTGTTTCAGTTGTTCAAATGATCAATACAGATAGTTTGAATTAGATTATGCACTACAGAAAATTTCAGTTCCAGACTAAATAAACTTTCTTCATTTGCCTCAAAGAGTATGGGTGGTTCTAAATTATAGACACTGTCTTTCTTACCCCTATATTCTGAATTACTTTAACCCCAACCTGTTAGGGTTCATTCTTATCTCTAAATATCAGGTTATATATGCAAAACATCCTTTCAAAATCCATAAATATTTATCGCCACTCCGGACTTAATGTGTCTGCTCTAAAAGCTTACAATCTAGGCCCCTGTTATCTTACGAGCATTTGCTAAAGGTGACCAAACCATTATTATACTTTTTAAGTATTTATGCAGTTTCTAGCTATTCTGTATTGTAACTCTCTGACTATACCTTTATGCTAGTCATAAAAGTGGACTCATACATTATTTATCATTTTGGGTCTGGCTAATTTCACTCAGCATTATGTACTCAGGGCTCATCCTTCTTGTCATGTGCTTCAGGATGTCATTTTGTCTTACTGCTGCATAATATTCCACTCGTCTGTTAATGGGCATTTGGTTTGTTTCCATCTTTTGGCCAATGTATATAATGCTGCTATGAACATCAGTGTGGAAACGTCTGCTTGTGTCACTGCTTTCAGCTCTTCTGTGTATATACCAAGTAGTGCTATTGCTGGATCATTGGACAACTTGATATTTAGTTTCCTAAGGAACTACCAAACAATTTTCCTGTAGTGTCTGCACCATTAGTGCATAAGTGTCCCAGTTACTCCATATCCTCTGCAACATTCGTAGATTCCTATTTGTTTAATAGCAACCATTCTTAGAGCTAGGAGGTGGTATCTCATTGTAGTCTTGATCTGCATTTCCCTTATAGCCAATGAAAATGAGCATCTCCATGGGCTTATGAGCCATCTGTATTTGCTCTTCAGAAAAATGTCTATTCATATCTTTAGCCCATTTTGTGATTGGGCTGTTTCTTCTTTTGTTGTTTGTTGTATGCTTTCTTTGTATGTGCAGAAAATCAAATTTTTGTCCAATATGTGATTTCCAAATATTTTCTCTCATTGAGTTTTATTCCTCTTCACCTTTTTGACAAAGTGTTTTGAGGTGCAGAAGCATTTGATTGTGAGGAATTCTCATTTGTCCACTTTTTCATTAGCTGCCTGTTCTTTGGGTATAAAGTTTGGGAAGCTACTTCCTATTACTTAGTCTTGAAAATGTGTCCCCACATTTTCTTCTAGAAGCTTTATGGTGTTAGTTCTTACAGTTTAATTTTTGTGTAAGGTGTAAGAGAGAAGTCCTCTTTCATTCTTTTGGCTATTGATACCCAGTTCTTCTGTGCCTAATTATTGAAAAGACTATTTTGTCCCAGCTCAGAGGATTTGGGGGCTTTGTCAATATCAGTTGACCACAGATTTGGTGATGACATGTTGGTCTTCTGTCTGGTCTCTTTACCTGTGATTGGTTTGTTGAGATCTTCTATTTCTTCCTGAGCCAATATAGCTTGTTTGTGTGCTTCCAGGAATTTGTCCATTTCATCGAATATATTTGCATGTAGTTTCATCTATGTATTTCATCTATATATTTGCATACAGTTCTTCATAGTATCATCTTATGATTTCTTTTATTTCCTCAAGGTCTGTGGTAATGTATCCTTCTCATTTCTAATTTTGTTTCCTTGCATCCTCTCTCTATTTTTCTTTGTCAGTCTTGCTAATGGCCCATCAACTTTATTGATTTTCTCAAAGAACCAAATTTTGGTTTTATTGACTCTTTCTATTCTTCTTTTGTTCTCTTCATTTATCTCTGCTTTAATCTTTGTTATTTCTCTTCTTCTATTTGCTTAGAGGTTAGTTTACTGTTCTTTCTCAAGTTCCTAGAGGTTTGCTCTTAAGTCCCCGATTTTTACTCTTTCTTGTTTTATAATATAGACATTTTGGGGAATAAATTTTCCTCTCAGCACAGCCTTTGCCACATCCCATAATATCGGATGAGTTGTAATTTCATTTTCATTCATCTCCAGATAGCTACAGCTTTCTCTAGCAATTTCTTCTTTAACCCACTGGTTGTTTAAGGGTGTGATTTTGAGCTCCATATATTTGTGAATGTTCTCATTCTTTGGTGGTTATTGAGATCCAGCTTCATCCCATTGTGATCAGAGAAAGTGCTTGAATAAATTCAGTGTTTTCAAATTTATAAAGAAATGTTTTGGGCCCCAGCATACGATCTATCCTGGAGAATGTTCCCCGAGCACAAGAGACAATGTATATGCATGTGCTTTGAGGTACAAAGGTCGGCTTTCTCTGATCTGGGAAGTGAGGATGAGGGTTGTGCACATGTGTGGTTCTAGGACTGCTATAAATTGTGTTTCCGAGAACTGAATGATGTGATTGGGGCCCATGTGCATGCATCGGCCTGGGAGTGCCATAAACAAATGCACAGAGATCAGGTAGGGTGTGGTGAGGTTGTCGGACACTATGGGCAGGGGTCGGGTGTAGCCTAGGTATGGAGGTTGGTGCTGGCAAGGTTTATGCACTGGCAACAAACTGCAGGGAACAGGGAGTGGGACGCAGTGCTCAGGAGGCTTGCAGGGGAGGTGGGTTTGGTTGCACTTGGGGTGGGAATGAGGGGAAGTTATGTGCTCTGGGGTCTGGGAGTGGGGGCATCTGGAGTACAGGAAATGGGAGTGGGTGATAGGGTTTGTGTGCATGGGGTTGTGGGGTGAGTCGCTGGTCATGGGTCTGTGTTGGTGGGGGAGTGCACCCATGGAATCAGGCTTGGCTTACTCCCTGGCCCTGTGTTCCTGTCCTTGCACTCCTATCAGCTCGATGCCTTCGCAGCAGCCTTCAGCTTTCTGCCTCTCAGTTCATCTACCTCTGCAGAAAGGCCTGCCCCAGGTGACTCAGAAGCTCTCTCATGTCAGGTGCACTGGTGAGTGACCACCGCAGTTGCCCTCCTGTCCCTTCTCTAATTCTTCCATGGAGCAGGGCTCAACTCATGCTTCTCCAGTCAGCCGTCTTCCTGGAAGCCCAGCATTGAACCATTTGGTTTATTTATTCTATGTGTGTCCTATTCACATGGCCCCAAGGACAAATGTTCCAAACCAGGTCTGTTCAGTGATACAGGGCTTCCTTGAACCTCTCAGAGATTTTATAGTTAATTTTAACTGACAGCTGTTGTATTATTTTATAATACATTTTTCTCAATAAAGTTAACTTGAAGATGTTTTTTAGTGTAGAATAAGAAATAAGAACTCTGCATGTCCCTTTCCCCTTCATCCATGCAGAATAGTTTCTGATGGCAGAGAATGAACTTTCCCACAAAACCATGCATTTTCAACAGGTGGACTGGTAACAAAGAATTTGGATCCCAAGAAAGATTATGAGAAGGTGCAGCAGTAACCAAAATCTGGCAAGAAGGTACTATAATGAATTCTGTAAACTCTTGACATTTTATCTGTCTCTTTCCTAGGTTTGCCTTTAAAAATTAGAGGTGAGTTATCCAATTTATGATACCCCAAAATGTATAAATTTTTAACTTTTTTTAATTGTGAACTGTAAAATGTATAAGCAAAGAAAGAGTAAAGCAATATTTTCAAAGCAGTCTTCAAGAAGTAGTTATAGGCCAGATCCCAGAGTTTGTCAGGGCTACCATATGACCTCAGATGTTACTGTGGGAACTGCTGTCACTGAGCTGGAATCCTTAAACACAATTGCAGATGATGGGATCCTGAGTTGGCAGAAGCCATGTGACAGCACTTAATCACCAAAGACAGGGTGGATGTGGCTACTCCAATCGACAGCAGACTCAAAGCAGGAATCAGAACAATCGGATCTGCAGAAATTTGTGGCATTGGCTAGTCAATCATGGGCTACTTAGGAGTACAATAAATGGGCAGTCTACTGAATTCTTGTTCGAGCTGCATAAACAAAAGCATTCCAGGTCAAGTGAACAGAAGTCTAGCATGAATTACCAAAGCATAGAGTCACAGCCCCTAGCCTATTTCCAGACTTGAGACAATTTATAGACCTCGAGCCCCTTGATGAAGGGGAGGCCAGGTCTCTTTGGGGGAGAAACCTGTTACACTGTCAGAAATTGATACTATTAATCTTCCTCCAAGGCTTCCCCAAGGAGACTGATGGCCTTGGCCCAGGGCAACGGCACACTGGGGAAAAGGAAACGATAAGAACTTTCGGGGATTATTAGACACTGATTCAGAAGTGACATTAATTCCAGGTCACCCAAAACGTCACTCTGGTCCACCAGTCGGAGTTGGGGCTCAGGGGGACCAGGTGATCAATGGAGTTTTAGCTCAGGTCTGCCTCACAGTCGGCCCAGTGGAACCCCAGACCCATTCTGTAGTTATTTCCCCTGTTCCAGGATGCATAATTGGAATAAAAATACTGAGCAACTTCCTAAAGCGCCACATTGGCTCTCTGACTGGCACAGAGAGGGCTGTTATGGTGGGAAAGGTGAAGTGGAATCAACTAGAACTGCCCTACCTAGAAAAACGTGACTCACAATTAATCCTGGATTCCTGAAGGGATTGCAGAGATGACTGCCACTCTTAGGGACTTGAAGGATGCAGGGCTGGTGATTCCCACTACATCCAAATTCCACTCTCATATTTTGCCTGTGCAGAAAACAGATGAGTCTTGGAGGATGACAGTGGTTCATCGTAAGCTCAACCCGGTGCTAACTCCAATTGTAGCTGCTGTTTCAGATGGGATGTCATTGCTTGAGCAAAGCAATACATCCCCTGGTACAATGCAGCTATTGATCTGGTAAATGCTTTTCTTCTCAATAGTTGTTAATAGGGCCCACCAGAAACTGGCGATTATTCTTTTTGGAGTTAGTTGGGCTTCTTTGACTTGAATATTTATGTCCTTTATCAGGGTTGGGAAGTTTTCCCCCATTATATCCTGAAGTGCTCTTCCTAGCCCTTTACTTCTCTCTTCCATTCTGGGACACCGATCAGTCTTAGATTTGTATGCTTTGTTTGGTCTATCATTTCCCTGAGATCCAGTAAAATTTTATCCATATATATTTTTTTGCCGTTTGCTGTTATGGTCATTGAAACCAATTATCTTGTCCTCTATATCACTTGTTCTTTCTTCTGTCTCTTCAAATGTAACGTTGTGTGCCTCCAGCATGTTTTTCATTTGTTCAACAGTGTCTTTACTATCTGTGATATCTGCTGTTTTTCTAGTTATTCTTTCAAGTTCCCCTTTCTGCTCTTCTCTGTGTTCTTGATCTCCTTTAGGTCATTTGCTATCCCTCTTATTTCATTAAGTAGAGTCATATGAATATCTTTGCTTAGTTTTTCCAATGCCTGTGGCTCTTCTGGTGTTCTAATTTGTTCATTAGGTAGGCGATATCTGTCTGCATTGTGATATGCCCAGTGATCTTCTGCTGCCTTCCTGGCATGTAACCATCTTGATTGACTTATTTGTTGAGTTGATTTCTTTCAGTCGTCTAAGGCCTTGTGTGTGGGCTATGGTTGTTCAACAGGGAGCAGGACACAGCATGTGGCACTCAGTGTGGAGATTTTTTCAGGGCAGGTGTGGATGCAGTTTGGGGATGTTATGCTGAAGCTGTGAATGTGACTGTCTTGCAGACAGAGAGGATGTAGCTGTACAAGTGCACCGGTCCTGGGGTTGTAAACCTGGTGAGCGCTGGTTTAAGGCATGGGGCCCCTTGTGTACAGCCGTAGAGCTGCAGCAACAGGTTAGCTTTACACCTGTGTGGATAAGAATCAGATGTGACCCGACTGCACAGGTCACACTTTCTCATAGCTGGGAAGGGAGGCTGAGGGCTGTGCACATGGGCGGTTCTAGGATGGCTAAAAATGCTAATAATCTCAGAGAGGCTGGCCCACCTCAGTTTCAGGAATTATTTGACCTAGGAACGCTTTTGGAATTACAGGTTCAGGAAAGCAAACTTAGTACAGGAAACTTTTATAGAGCCTCAGTTTGAGCCCTAGGTGTTCTGAAGATTTAGCAGGGGTGGTTTTAGTTGGGATTTAACAAACCATGGCAATTAGCACTATCTAAGTGAAGCTTGCGTAAGTGTCCCCTCCAGAATAACCTCTTGACACTATTGATCTCCATTAGCCATGATGCCTTATTTTGAATGCTTCTTTTCCTCCTTTTGGTCAGGAAGGTGGTGCCAATCCCACTATGCCAGGTCCATGCTCTTCACCAAGTGTCATGCCCCACGTTGTCAGGGAGACTTTTGCCCCTGGGTGTCATGTCCCACATGTAGAGTGAAGGGTAATGGTGTTCCTTCAGAGTTGGGCTTAGAAAGAGGCCACAGCTGAGCAACAAAAGAGGTTTCTTGGGAACAACTCTTAGGCCTCTTGATAGGTAGATTTTCTTCTCCACTGCAGAAATAAGTTTCATGAGGGCAATCCCCAAAATCCAGAGCTTGGTCTATTTTCTTGGGATTTCCCAATGGTTGAGAGGGAACCCAGGGTTTCCCAGATGGGAAAGGTTAATAGTTCCATTTTTTTCCTTTGTACCCTCCAGGGACTGCACCAATACTTTGAAGTTATCAGCCCAGCATAATCTGAGATATATCCAGGTATTACATTAAGCTTTACAGAATTACATCATCTTGTTCCTTTTCTAGGCTCCAGGAATTTGGTTTTTTTAAATGAACTATCCAGACAGGTTGATTTATATTTTTGTTACAGAATATTTTTGTTCTACACATAATAAACCTCTCTGCTTTTGGTCTCCATTAGCAGCTGAAGATTTAGAGTACATGCACTATCATCTTTTACCCTGTATTCTGGTTTACCAGATTGGCTTCATTTTTTAAACTCTAATTGAGGCCTGATCTCTTTCTCAGTTACTTTGTCATTTTAGGTCACTATGCTCACTTTCAAGGCTGCAGCACCCCATTTCTGGGTCTTAGGTGTCACACAGTCACTAAAACTTGGAGATAAATATCAGTTGACCCACACACAGGTCAGTATCTCGAATCTAGAAATCTACTTACAACTTCACTAAGTGTGTCTGCTAGAAGGGCTTACAATCAAGTCTCTGATTTTCGTATAAGTATTTTCTGAAAGAGATCTTAACATATTTGTTCTTTTGTATTTACCTTATTTTGCACAACACCTTGTCCCCAAGATTTATTCAGCTTGCTGTGTGCCTCTAGACATCTTTTCGTAGTGGCACCATGTTCCATCATACAAACGTATCATAGTTCACAATTCTGCTTCTCAATCATTGCACCCTTCAGCCCCTGCCATCTTCTGGCCTCATGGATACTGTTCCAAAGAAACAAATGATGTCTTACAGCATCCTTGCTTGGTTGTTTATACCACAACACTCTCAATTTTTGTCAATTTTCGATGGTCCATAACGCACAGAACTGAAAATCATAACATCATCAACTATCAAATCAAAACTACCCTTGAGGGTGCAAGTGTAGTTCAGTGGTAGAATTCCTGCTCCCATGCAGGAGACCTGAGTTCAATTCCTGGGCCATGACCTCCCAAAACAACAACAACCACAAAAACTTCCCCTTATCTCTTGTCCCCACCCCACGAATTATCTGCTTGTGGTAGTGCTATAGTAATGTTTATAGCTTCCTGTTTAGTGATGGCCATAGAACGCATTTTTAGATTACCCCCTATACCTCTTGTCATGGTCAGTTTCATGTGTCAATTTGGCCAGGTGGTGGTACATGTTTCTCTGGTTGGGCAAGTGCTAGCCTGTCTGTTGTGATGAGGACATTTCACAGAATTAAATCATGATCATGTCAGCTGCATCCACAGCTGATTGCATTTGTAATCATCCAGGGGAAGTGTCTTCTGCAACGAGTGAAACTTGATCTAATCACTGGAAGCCTTTTCAGGAGGAATCAGAAGAGACAGGCTCTCTTCCTGCTTCAGCTGGCAAGCATCTCCTGTGGAGTTGGTCCAGACCCTCAATTGGAATCATCAGCTTCTCAGCTGTTCCTGTGGATTGTGGATTCTATGTTTCCATGGTTATGTGAGATACTTTTATAAGTTTTATATTTGTGGATATATCCTGTTGATTCTGTCTCTCTAGAGAACCCAAACTAATACAGCTTGTTACCAGGAGTGTCTCTTAAGAAACATAAATTCAAAAATGAATTTCTATGAATAGTTTTCTACTCAGACTGGACTCAAAGGCACTGAGGACTCTGATTCCCATAATCAGAATGACACTGCCAATCCATGGGAAGAGATAGTCAAATATCACAATTCAATTCTTCTAATGCTTTGTACAAAGCCAGGCTCTGGGGGATAATGTTTTTGTAATCTTTATGGAGCTTTGTGGAAATAGTGGGTTTAGAGATGCTGGCTGGTTGTTGTTAGATACACTGGATACACTAAGGAGTGAAAGGGATGGGCTTAAGGTTTCAAACGAGAAGCTTAAGTGCTGTCTGACAGATGTAAACGTTTTTAGGAGTGTCCTGAAGGAAAATCTTATTTCCTGTAGCCATAGATGGAGATCTCTGAAAATCAGCCTCATAATCTTATTGTTAGTGTAGCCACTTTGCCACGTAAACTGAAATGTCAATCTTGCATGGTGCCTGCCATTAAAGTGAGGACATTGATTGGAAAGGAGTGGAACCCTGAAAAGCGGGTTGGTGACATGCAGATTGATAATGATGTTGGGGGTGTGGTTGAAACCCTAGGTTATGCTCAGTACTTTCCAGATAACCCTGTAAAAGTTTGCCTTGAGGACATAACAGCCCCACCTCCAGCCTGCCATGATGAGTGGGCCACCCCAACTCCTCCTGAAGGGATTAGCCCTAGAGCGTTTAATCCTGTTTCACCAGAAGAAACTGCAAATGGATGCCCTGAAACAAATGGCTTGGAAGATATTTCTAATTCTTTTCATGAAGCACCCCCACCACCCCTCATTTCTTCCAGACCTATAACTAGGCTAAAGTCCCAACAGGCTGGTAAAGGTGAACTGCAAAGTCTCTCAAATGAGGAGGTACATTATACTCCAAAAGAACTGTGTGAGTTTTCCAATTTATATAGACAGAAATCAGGGGAATATGTGTGGCAATGATTTTAAGGGTGTGGGATAATGGTGGGAAGAATATATGGCTGAATCCCCGATATGGGCCCAATAACCAGAGATTCTGCATTCAGTGTAATAACTTGAGGGGTTAGAAAAGGCATTAACAGTTTGTTTGGATGGTTGGCTGAAGCACGTATGAAAAGTTGACCAACATTACCTGAGGCTGAAATGCCAGAGCTGCCCATGTATAATGTACATGAGGAGATCCAGAGGTTTAGAGAGACTGGAATGTTAGAGTGGATTTATCATGAAAAGCCTGCTCTTACACCCCAAGAATGCCCAGAGGATGTAGCTTTTACTTGAGCAGCGAGAAATAAATTTGTGAGACTAGCACCATCATCCCTGAAGTGTGCTGTAGTTGCACTTCTCTGTAGGTCAGATATTACTGTGGGAACTGCTCTCACTGACCTGGAAACCTTAAACACAATGCAGATGATGGGATCTTGAGTTGGGAGAAGCCAGTGACAGCACTTAATCACCAAGACAGGGTGGATGTGGTTATTACAATAGACAGGAAACTCAAAGCAGGAATCAGAATAATCTGATACACAAAAATTTGTGGTGTTGGCTAGTAAATCATGGGGTACATAGGAATACAATAGATGGGCAGTCTACTAAATTCTTGTTCGAGCTGCATAAACAAAAGAGCTCTAGGTCAAGTGAACAGAAGTTTAACATGAATAACCAAAACATAGAGTCATGGCCCCTTAGTCAATTCCAGACTAGAGACAATTTATTGACCCAGAGTCCCTTAAATGAAGGGGAAGCCAGATCTCTTTGGGGGAGAAAATTGTAACACTTCCTGAAATTTATGCTATTAATCTTCCTCCAAGCCTTCCCCAAGGAGACTGATGGCCTTTTACCAGGGCAACGGTGCACTGGGGAAAAGGAAATGATCAGATATTTTGGGATTATTCAACACTGGTTCAGAAGTGACATTAATTCCAGGTCACCCAAAACTTCACTCTGGTCCACCAGTCAGAGCTGGAGCTTAGGGAGACCAGGTGATCACTGGAGTTTTAGCTCAGGTTTGCCTCACAGTGAGTCCAGTGGAAACCCAGACCCATTCTGTAGATATTTCCCCAGTTCCATAATGCATAATTGGAATAAAAACACTGAGCAACTGTCCTAATCCCCACGTTGGCTCTCTGACTTGCACAGTGAGGGCTGTTATGGTGGGAAAGGCGAAGTGGAAGCCACTAGGACTACCCTACCAAGCAAAATAGTAAATCAGAATTAATACTGGATTCCTGAAGGGATTGCAGTGATTTCTGCTACTCTTAAGGACTTGAAATATTCAGGGCTGGTGATTCCCACTACTTCCCCATTCAACTCTCCTATTTGGCCTGTGCAGAAAAGAGATGGGTCTTGGAAGATGACAGTGGTTCATTGTAAGCTCAACCAGGTGGTAACTCCAATTGCAGCTGCTGTTTCAGATGGGATATCATTGCTTGAGCAAAGCAATACATCCCCTGGTACTTTGCCTGCAGTTACTTATCTGGTCAATGCTTTTTTTCTCAATAGTTGTTAGTAAGGACCACCAGAAATTTGGATTTATTCTGTTTTGAGTTTGTTGGGCTTCTTTGACATATATTTATGTACTTTATGAGGGTTGGGAAGTTTTCCCCATTATATCCTTGACTACTCTTCCTATCCCATTACTTCCCTCTTCTCATTCTGGGACACCAATCAGCCTTATATTGTATGTTCTGTTTGGTCTATCATTTCCCTGAATTCCAGTTCAATTTTTTCCATCTTTTTTGCCATTTTATTTTCAGTCTTTGAATCAATTATCCTGTCCTCTATATCACTTGTTCTTTCTTCTGTCTCTCAAAATGTAGTGTTGTGTGCCTCCAGTATGTTTTTTATTTGGTCAACAGAGTCTTTAATAGCTGTGATATCTGCTGTTTTTCTATTTATCTTTTCAAGTTCCTCTTTATGCTCTCTTCTGTCTTCTTGATCTCATTTAGGTCATTTGTTATCCCTCCTATTTTATTAAGTAGAGACATATGAATATCTTTGCTTAGTTGTTCCAAGGTCTGAGTCTCTTCTGGTGTTCTAATTTGTTCATTAGGCAGGTGATATCTGTCTGCATTGTGATATGCTCAGTAATCTTCTGCTGTCTTCCTGGCATGTAACTATCTTGATTGACTTTTTTTGATTGATTTCTTTCAGTAGCCTAAGGTCTTGTGTTTGTGGAATGGTCATACAGCAGGGAGCAGGACACAGCCTGGGGCACTCAGTGTGGAGATTTGTCTCAGGAAAGGTATGGATGCCATTTAGGGGGTGTTATGCTGATGCTTGTGTACGTGGGTGCCCTGTGGCCTGGAGGATGTAGCTGTGCAAGTGCACCAGTCCTGGGGTCATAAATCTTGTGAGCACTGGTCTAAGACATGGGCCCCCTTGTTCACAGGCATAGAGCTGTGGTAGCAGGTTATCTTTACTCCTGTGTGGATTGGGGGTAGGTGTGACCTGACTGCACAGGTCAGCACTTTCTCAGAGCTGGGAAGTGAGGATGAGAGCTGTGCACATGTGCTGTTCTAGAACTGCTGTAAAGTGTGGTTCCCAGAGATGAATGATGTGATTGGTGGCCTGTGTGAATGAGTGGACCTGGGAGTGCCAAAAACAAATGCACAGATCTCAGGCAGTGTGTGGTGTCTATGGGCTTGTGTTGGGTGCAGCCTATGTATGGAGGTTGGTGCTGGCAACCTTTATGCACTGATAACAAACTTCAGGGAACAGAGGGTGGGAGGCAGTGCTAAGGAGGTGTGCAGGAGAGGTGGGTTGGGCTGCACCTGTGCTGGGGATGAGGGGAAGTTATGTGTACTGGGGGCTGGGGTAGAGGGGTAATTGGAGTATAGAAAATGGGAGTGGGAGATAGGGTTTTGGTTTATGGGGTGTGGGGTGCATCGACATTCATGGAGCTGTGCTGGTGAGGCAAGCACACTCAGGAAATGCAGCCTGGCTTACTCCCAAGTCCCATGTGGCCATCTGTGCACTCCCGTGTGCTCCATGCCTTCCCACCAACCTCCAGCTTTCTGCCTCTCAGTTCCTCAGCCTCTGCAGCCAGGGCTGCCCCAGGTTGTGCAGAAACTCTCCCAGGTCAGCTGCACTCCTGAACCACCATCACAGCGGCCTTCCTGTCCCTTCTCAAACTCTTACGTGGAGCAGGGCTCATCTCATGCTCCTCTAGGCATCCATCTTCCTGGAAGACAAGCATTGAAACGTTTGGTTTACTTTTCTCTTTGTCTGAAATATTCACATGGCTCCAAGGTCAAATGTTCCAAATCAGATCAGTTCAGAGATACAGGGCTTCTTTGAGACACTCATAGATTTTATACTTAATTTTAACTGCCAGCTGTTGTATTAGTTTATTATTCATTTTAATCAAGAAAGTTTACTTGAAGCTGTTTTTAGTGTAGAATAAGAAACAAGAAGAATTCTGCATGTCCCTTACCCCGTCATTCATTCAGAATAGTTTCTAATGGCAGAGAGTAAACTTTCACACAAAACCATGGGTTTTCAACAGGTGTATTGGTAAAAAAGAAGTTGAGACCAAGAAAGATTCTGAGAAGTTGCAGCAATCTCTGAAATCTGGCTAGAAGTTACCTTAATGACTTCTGTTAACTCTTGACATTTTAACTGTCTCTTTCCTGTTTGTCTTTAAAAATTAGAGGCCAGTTGTCAAAGTTATGATACCCCCAAATTTATAAATTTTTAAATTTTTTAAATTTTGAAATATAAAATGTATAAAGGGAAAAAGCAACAATTTTCAAAGCTCATTTCAACGGATTTCACAGATTGTTAGAGGTTACCATTCTACTGTTTTAGATTTTTCCTTCTATCTAGCTGGTCCAAAACACTGGAGGCTAAAAGAAGTGTCAATATAATGATTCAGCAGTCATACTGATTTGTCAAATCCTATTTTCTCTTTTGTAAGTCCTCCTTCTCCCCTGATTCTTCTCCCAATTTGTAGGGATCTTTAGGCAATGCCCATTCTGAATTATTCATGTTGAGAATGGAGGTCAGGAGTAAAGGATAGGGAAATGGAATTAGTTCATAATCTCAGAGAGGCTGGCCCACCTCAGTTTCAGGAATTATTTACCGGGGAACTGTTTTGGAATTACAGGTTTCAGGAAAGCAAACATAGTGCAGGAGACATTTATAGAGTCTCAGTTTGAGACCTAGGTGTTCTTAAGATTTAACAGCAGTGATGTTAGTTAGGAT